>NW_020955630.1:523823-540679 GCF_003031625.1 Empidonax traillii | reverse complement strand
TCCACATGGAACTACACTTCTTAGCTCTGGTGCCATGACATGAAGCATTTGAGTGACAATGATGCCTTAAGGATTCCCTACTCCTCAATTTCCTTTCTGTCCTATAGTGCAATAGTAAGTAATAAGAACAAGTTCAAGGGAAAAAAACTCTCTTTTTAGTCCATGTAATTTCATTGAATTTATGTCCTGTGATACTGAAAAGGAAGCAAAGATGATGACAGCAAACCATAGATGAGACAGACAGAGAGAGGAATGGAAGAACAGTCCGTACTCAGGTTCTGTCCTTTCCGCCATGGAGTGGAAACGTCTAAAGTCTCTGGCAACAGTATTGGGATATCTACCTGAAATCAGGTATAAAGCATGTTTTAAAACTACCTGAAATCAAGTATAAGATATGTTTAAAAAATAAGTTAGTTGAATTCAATTTACTTACATCTCTAAAATGATAGTGTGTATCCAACAGGAGCCATTTAACACCTCTAAAATAACATTACTTGAATATCTTGCAAACTCAAGCATAAAAGGGCTTTCTTTTTCAAGATTAGGTGCCTTAATACAAGTAATTTTAAAAACACCTATAATTAATCAAATACAAAACTTGTGTAGCTTTCAGTGGTCTTGAATTTATTGTCAACTCTTCGGATTAAAGTTTACAAAGCAGAGTAAACCATTGGGAAATATTGTCAGTATTCTACCTCTGGGGTATCACAGTTCAGTTGTTCACCATCTCTGGAGCAAAGGCAAATAACAATGTGTTTCCCCCTGGTTCTTCCTATGTTTGAAAGGCTAGAAACAATTAAACTGTGATCTCAGGAGACACTATATATTCCTATGTTTATTATCTCAGTGCACTTTCTTGTAAATTTTAAAATATAGTTCAGTCAAATACATCTAAATTGACTTAAGTCCATGCTACAGAAGAGATGTGGCTGATAGAGAAGAAGGTATTTGTGTTGATGTGTATTCTTTTAGTGAATACCATTTGTTTATTTCCAAAACCACATGTGTACATAAAGGCTATGAACACATTAACTCATTAGTCATAGAAAAAAACACAGATGAACTGCTCTGCAAAACACACCACCAAACATTTTAAATAGTAAGATTACTAAAGTTTCATTCCTAAACCCAAATAAGTGGTCTGGTTTCCAACAGAAGGCACTGAGTGTCGAATAATCTTTTATTTTCTAATCATGAGTTGAGTTTATTTCTGAAGTTACGCGTGAACTGTGTCGCTTGATTTTTATCTTGTCTTTTTTAAGTTGCTAACCAGGTTTTACCATAGAGAAGAAACTGTTTCATACAATAGGTCTATGCTCACAATAAAAATATTCTATTAGATTAATGGTAAAGGCCCTGACAAGTACAAGAAGTAGTGTCTGAAACCTTTCACCTAGAGAGAAATACAACCTTCTCACCAGATTCCAGCATCTTGTTGTCACTCACAATATGCATGAATTTTTTACAAATAGGAGAGTTTTTGTGGGCTTAATGGAGTTGCCTGCATTTCCTAGTGTCATGTAGCAGACTGGAGAATTGAGACACTCTTCTATTAGAATCATAAAATTGAAGACTTAGGGGTCATTGAGTCCAACCATAAGCCCAGCAGCGCCATGTCCCTAATGTCACATCTTGTAAATACCTACAGGGGTTATGACTCCACCACTTCCCTGAGCAGCCTGTTCCAATGCTTGACAACCCCTCTGATGAAGAAATTTTTCCTTATAATGAATCTGAACCTCCCCTGACCCAACTTGAGGCCATTTCCTCTTGTCCTATCACTTGTTATCTTGGGAGAAGACATTGATGCCCATCATGCTACAACATCCTTTCAGGTAGCTAGAACACAATAAGGTCTTCCCAAATCTTCTTATTGTTAGCAATTGGTGTTGGCTTCCTCAGAGGTGTGATGAGTATAGAAAAGAAATATTCTTATTGTATACTTCTCTATCCTATTATCAATGATGGGCTATAATTCTACAATTGCAGAATTATATTATATTATAAAATTGTAGAATTCAGGCTTTGGTTTCACGGAAATTTTTGTATATGAATTTTCAACATTGAAAAAAAAACACCTCTATTCCAAGTGAAAAGGGTTCCTCTCTGTTTTAAGTAGAATTTCAGCTAAGATACTGATAATTTTCAAAGCAAATGATCACAAGTAGCCATGAAATATAACCATTTATTGGCATTATCAAGTGCTAGAGAAACTACTTCTCTTTTGTGGGTTTCTAGCCCTCAACTAGAAGCGAGACGAGTATCAGCAGCAACTGCTTACTAATAAAGTCTGATGCAGGCTCAGAAAATATACAAGCACTCTTCAGTTGCTTTGGCTGTTCATGTTCCAAGGAATTCAGACCAATTCAAGGGAAATAAAGAACACTGAAAAATAAGGATATGTAGAGGTATAGAGAGGTATTCTGATTAAGAAAACAAATCAAAATCATACAGTGTCTAAGAAAATATTAGCATAAAGGATTAACTGGTGTTCACTATTTGTGAAAAAAGAGCAAGATCTGTGGATGAGATCAAGAGCATGTTTTGCTTTGTACATGGGGAAATGGAGAGGTCAGCAGACAGGGAGTTGTGAAGATGTGGGGAACTCTTTCTGCTGAATGCAGAGAACAAGGAGTGTCCTGACAGAGAAGCTTACTGATTGCTTCCCTGCTAAAAATAATCTTCTGAAAAAAAACATGAGCTGTTTGAAAATGTGATGCAAACATGATCTAAATAGAATATCAAATTCAGACAACACGGAGAAAAATCTTGTAAGCTAATATACTTCAAGCGTTTGAGAGCTTTTGTTTTTGGATAGAAATTGTTATAGGCAATTCCATAGGAGACTGTGAACTAAAACAAGTTTCTGAAACATTTTTTATCTTCCTTTCCTTCATATAAAAGACCACTTCCTGTGGGCTTCTGGTCTCCTAAGGATCTGAGGCAAATCTCACTTTAAGGGAAGTTTGCTTTCCAGTTCCAAGGAAGGGAATCATTAAAAACATTGCCTGGCTACTCAGGACTCCTAAGAGTATACGAGACAGACTGTTGATTTTACAGCTCCAGTTTTAGGTCAGATGCCTGGATTTGAATAGGATCATTAAAAAGCCACACAGCACCATTTGTAGTATCTGAGAGGAATGACTCCCAGAAGCAACACCTCAAGGGCCACAAGGGGCAAGTGTAGCACAGTTTGGTTTGGGAGCCTGGTAGGTGCATGTGTTCCTGTTCATCCTATATTCTGACTGTATACTTCAGCACTTATTTCACAGAATCACAGAACGGTTTGAGTTGGAAGGGATCTTTTAAAGGTCACCTAGTCCAAACCCCCTGCAATGAGCAGGGACATTTCCCTGAGGCACCCTGTCTTGAAAAGTGTGCTAATAAACAATGCCAGCACAATTTAGCCTCAAAGGTTCTCTTTCACGTGAAACCACAGGTGGCAGAGAAATGCCCACATTTCTCCTAAAGTCTCATGAGGTTCACATTCATATATCTCAGGGGGTCACACTATGACCCAGGTGATGTCAGGGGTGAGAAAGTAGGGGTCTTCATCCCTGCTGATGAAGATAGAGCAATGTGTAGCCAGTAATGAAAGAGTCATGAAAGCCCAAACGTGAACATATGACACTACAGCCCCTGTTTAGAGAGGTGTAGTGGGTTTCTGTGGCTGGATCTTGGTAGCAGGAGGGGGCGGCTACAGGGCTGACTTCTGTTGGAAGCTACTTGAAGCTTCCCCTGCCTTGTGGAGCCAATGACAGCTAGCACAAGGATGGGCTTCCTCCGACTGACCAAGGCCAAGCCAATCAGGAGTGATAGTAACACCTCTGTGATAACATGTTTGAGAACAGAAGGTTTCTTTGCAGGTGAAAATTGCAACCAGGAAAGAGCAGAGTGAGAACATACAAACAACGATGTAGACACCAAGGTCAGTGCAGAAGGAGGGGCAGGAGGTGCTCCAGAAGCCAAAGCTGAGGCCCTATAAACGATGATGCAGACCATGGTGGGGTAGCTGTGCCCCTGCAGCCCATGGAGCCCACCAGGGTGCAGAGAACCTCCTGTAGCCCATGGAGGAGCCCATGCTGGAACAAGTGGATATCCAAAGGAGACTGTGACCCTGTGGGAGGTCCAAGATGGAGCAGGGGCCTGATGGGGACCTGTAACCCGTGGAGAGGGAAGCCCACACTGGAGCAGGTTTTTCCCCAGGTAGGACTTGTGGGCCCTGTGGGGACCCATACTTTTACTGCTCATTTGTGAAGGACTCCATCCTATGGAGAAGTGATCCACAGGACAGCAGTTTCATAAAGAACTGTTGCCTGTGGGATTGGTTCATGTTGGAGAGGTCCATAAAGGACTGGCTCACGTCAGAGGAACCCCATGGGAGGAGGGGAAGGAGTCATATGGAAGCAGCATATGGACAACTGACCATAAACCCCATTCCCTGTCTCCCTGCACAATTGAGGGGGAGGAGGTAGAGTTTAGAAGGAAGTAGGGTAGAGGTAAGGTGTTTCAAAGACTATTTTACTTCTCACTCTTTTGTTCTGACCTTGTTTGTAATAAATTTATGTAATACCTCTTCTTTGCTTTGCCTGTGATGGTGATCAGTAAGTGACCTCTCCCAGCTTTTATCTCAATTCATGAATCCTTGGTTGCTTTTTTTCCTCTCTGTTCAGTTGCAGAGGGGAGTGAGATAGTGGCTTTAGTGGGTACCTGCTGTCCAGTCCTACCTCTACAGGAGATAGATTTGAAAATGGAGCACTCAGCATTTAAACTGCTCCAAATGTTGTTTCTTCATTCTATCCAAAGTCTGCATAATGAAAGATCTGTGTAAACAGGGACTGTGATGCAGTCCCAGGAAAGCTCAGTCTGTTAGAGTATGGTGCTAATAATGTCAAGCTTGTAGGTTCAATGTCTGTATGGGTCATTCACTTAAGAATTGAACTTGATGATCCTTGTGTGTCCCTTTCAACTCAGAATATTCTGTGATAATATTCTGTGAGAGTGTCCTTTACACCAGACAGTGAGAAACTGGCTCCTGCATACTTTGCTAGCTCACTCTGTATCCCTATGAATCTTACATTTCTGACTGCTGAGTGATCCAGACATTTTTTTGGTAACATTCTCTATAGTTTCTAATATGATCTTACATGCAGTTGAAAGAAAGAATCATGCCTGCCTCTTAAATGTCTTATGACCTTCTTGTCCATTATCTGGAGTCAAACTAATCTAATTTATTGCTATCCAAAACTGAACATTTTTTTTTTCTCAGCTGTGATCAGTTTTAAACTCCAGTCATCACACTGTACATACTCAGAACAGACTTAACTGAGGCCCTGCATGTACATACTATCTTTCTCTGAGATGCTGTTGAAGTTGAGCTTTTATCTGTCAGTTTTCATCTATTATTTGGTAGTTAAGAGAGACACATGCAGGATTTCTTGTATAAATTATTGATTTTGTATTGGGTGAGTCTCATAACTGCATGTCAGAGATGTTAAATAGGCTAGAACTATCCCTGCTAGCTTTCCTCAGCAGATGTGCAGTCTCAGTTATTTTTAGATTTTGACGCACAGCTTCAGCCAAATTAGTTGCTCTTTTGTGGAGCTTAACAGTTATTATTTTGTTTGTAAAATTATGAAAAGCTCTCATAGTTTGTTGAAGTTGGGGGCCTTTCCCTCTGAAACTAAACAGCCATGAAGTCTAAAATCAAAGAGATTTTTCGGCCTGCCATGAATAGATATTTCATCAAGCCTGTTTACAAGGAAGAAAAGGAAAACTCTTGCTGTTCTATTTTTCCTTTCTATCCCAAACCCTCATTACCTATAGAGCAGTACCACTTAAGCTTCTGAGCTCAAAGAGAGTGTCCAGTCTGGTTTTGGCAGATCCGGCGTAAAATACTTTGCATGTTACTCACTGACAGTGCTTGGAAAAGGTAGATTTGTAAACAAAGAAGTCAGGAAGGCTGATATAACAGAGTCCTTTTGTGATTTCTTGGCATCATGTGGCAATACTGATGAAAAGAGGTTTTACACCTGAGAGTTTCACTGAAAATGGTACTGTGCCCAAAACAAGCCCATTTTCATAGATTTTGTGGGGGTGCTTGAAACTCCACAGTGCCACACAGGCTCTGTGTCTTCTGACAGAAAGCTGGTTTAAGCCAAATCAGTTCGGAAAGCTCCATAAATGGTACGTGATATGTCTACTTTAGTGCAGACATGCCCCAAAGGAAAATGTGTTGTACTAGAATGATTATATAAAATGCAGAAACAGGAGAAGACTAGAGTACTTGGGTTGAATGCTCTCTAGTCTGCCTTGACCAAACCATTAGCAGGGTCAATTTAACTGTTCAAAGGTCAGACATTATGAAGATTCAACACAATCCTGCCCAATATTACCATTTCATTCCCTTGATGCTAGTAACACAAATGTTTCCATGAGGTTTACTAGTGTTATTTATTCATTTATGTTTTTTAGAATGGGACAGTTCGGGTACTAGAGCTGTGCTGTGCTATATGACAACAAATAATAGACTATTCCTATAAAGTAAGAGTGTCAGTTGAGAAATAAATGAAATAACTGGCAATCAGATGGTTAAGATGATTGTTCCAGTCGTAGCAGGATCAGATGTATGTCTCTATCAACCCTTCTTTGACTTTTCTTGCCCTTTCTCAAGTGTTGTTTTTTTTTTCTTTATATAAATATAGACATGTCTTATTGTCATATTACTGAGGAATGAAAATGAATTTGGAAACCATTAAAATTTCCAGGAATAAAATGTCTTGTTTTTGCTCCCCCTCACTGCATTTCTTCCAATCCCAGTGGGAAAGATATCTTTTCCCATTAACCACAGAATCACAGAATATGCTGAGTTGGAAGGGACTCACATGTATTATTGAGTCTGATCCTTAGCCCTGCACAGGATCATCCCCATGTGCCTGAGAGTATCACCCAAATGCTTCTTGAACTCTGTAAGTCTTGGTGCTGTGTAAGTGGAAGACCACTTCCCTGGGGAGCCTGCACCCAACCACCCTCTGACTGAAGAATCTTTTTCTAATATCCAACCTAAACCTCTCCTGGCACAACTTCAGGCCATTTCCTTGGGTCCTGTCATTGGTCACCTCAGAGAGGAGATCAGTGCCTGCCCCTCCTCTTCCCCTCACAAGGAGGTTGTGACTGCAATGAGGTCTCCCCTCAGTGTTCTCCAGGCTGAACAGAACAAGTGCCCTCAGCCGTTCCTCATACAACTTCCCCTCAAGGCCCTTCACCATCTTTGTTGCCCTCTTTTGTATGCTAAGAGCTTAATATCTTTCTTATATAGCGATGACCAAAACGGCACACAATATTCAAGGTGAAGCCGCCCCAGTGCAGAGCAGAGTGGGACAATCATCTGCCTCAATGGGATGGTGATGTAGAAGGCATTCTAATTCTAGTTTATATTTCTGCATATATATTTTTTTATTCTGCATACGTTTTCTGTCTCTTCCAGGGGCCTGAGATTGGTTCTAGAGAAAAGGTGGTGGAAAGGTAATAGATTCAGTGAACAGTCCTTGAATAAAAATGTCAGAAGATAGAGGAAACATGTATATTTTAAATGCTTTACTGGACATTGATACAACCAAACATTACTTAAAGGTGGAATTTCATGATGCTGGGGGGATTTATTTCAGTTCTAGTCCCCGTATAGATCAGAAGAGGCTAATACTGCTCTAAAGTATATTCTCCTAACTATTGTCTATTTCAAGATAGCCAATCTATAGTTTCAATCCTTTTTGATAATATTAGGGTTACTTTGAACTTACACAGTAAGTGTGAGGAACACAGTGACTACTGGGATTCCAAGGGCCTCCTTGAGAAATGCTCTTTCAGAATGCACACTTAGATTAGAGGAGAAAATGTCATACAAAGAAAACAAAAAATCTCCAATATTTTGGAGTGGCAATTGGGTGGAATTGTGGTAGCAATCATCATCATCATCATCATCATCATGGCTAGGCTTCGCGAATGAAGATTTGAGAAGGGCTCTACCCACGCTTGCTACAAGCGCGCTGATGGCTAAAAAGGCCAATGCGAGATAGACAAGTCCGGTTGCAGAAGGCCCAGCAGAAAGACTCCCCAGGTGATATCAACGAGACGCGATTCTTTCTGCGTTGTCTTTTCTCCTCGAGGGTAATCCTGCATGTGTTCTCAAAAGCAGCAGCAGCGTTATAGATGGTGTGTCTCCAGGCCTCCCGATTGGAGGCCAGGGTAGACCAATGGTGGTGATCAATATGGCCAAGGCTGAGGGATTGTTTCAGGCAGTCCTTGTATCTCCTCTTCGGGGCTCCTCTCTTGCGGCAGCCAGTGGCAAGTTCACCATAGAGCACGATCTTAGGGAGGCAGTGGTCCTGCATCCTGGAGACACGCCCTGCCCAGCGCAGCTGAGTTCTCAGCAGCATGGCCTCAATGCTTGGGACTGCTGCCTGCTCAAGGACAGATGTGTTGGTCACATAGTCAGTCCAGTGGATGTTAAGGATTGTACGGAGGCAGCGCTGATGGAAGCGTTCTAAGAGACGCAAGTGGTGCCGGTAAATGACCCATGATTCAGAACCATATAGAAGAGTGGACAACACAATGGCTCTGTAAACACTGATCTTAGTACTTTTCTTCAGGTGTTTGTTTTGCCACACTCTTTTATGGAGTTTACCAAAAGCACTGTATGCCTTTGCTAACCTGTTGTCAATTTCAGCATCAATCTTACCATCCGAGGAGATGATGCTTCCTAGGTAATTAAACTGCTGGACTGATTTGAGCGCTGTTTCACCAATGGTGATATGGGGATGATGGAAGACTTCCTGAGGTGCAGGCTGATATAAAACTTCTGTCTTCTTCAAGCTGACTTCCAGACCAAAAAGCTCAGCAATAATAGACTCATCATCATGGCTAGGCTTCGCGAACGAAGATTTGTCTCTTGCTTAGCAGGAGTACTACATAGCAATTTTTACAGCAAGATGAACCTGTAACTACTGAGAAGGGAAATCTGCTTTTATGTCTCTCAGTGATTTTGAAAACCGTGGTCTTTATAAGATGTATTTTATCCTTGAGTGTGCATGTCTGCTACTATTGCAGCATTTTATTCAGGCTCAAAGAAATAAATCTGACCTATTTTTTTTTTCTCAACCTGTGAAATTTTCTGCAGAACATTTGGTTTGGAATAAAAGCTTTATGGTAGTTTAGGAACCAAGTTTCTTTGAAGCTGAAAAAGCATTATGCCTGGACCTCATCAACTCTAATATGTAGGGAACAAAAATGAAGTGATCCAGTCATATAACCAATTTGGGGAATAAAGTGATAATTAGAGCTACTGTGGCACAAAAGGAAAATCTGGAGCATTGGTAAACCTTTCCATAAAGGACAAGACTTCAATCTAGCCAATAAGTTACTGTTCTGGGATATTTTGACACATAATTAGCTACGTAATGCAAAATAATGATAGCTGCAATGCATTAATAAACAGGAAAAGGACCTAATTTTCTCCATTCTCTCATTTGCATTGTGTATACCAATTACCATTGCATGTACAATAATGATATCTCTACTTTTAACCTGTGCTTGTCCCCTAGTACTTTGTCACTATCATGGACTGTTCTGTTTTCTTGTATGTACTGTAATCAGACACAAGGTATCAATTATTCTTATCAGTTGTAAAGCCTGTAAAAGATATAGTACTGACAGCAAAGTTCAGAGGAAAGCTGGGCTTGCACAAATATTTCCAGGGAAGACTTAACACTCGGGGCTTTTCAAAGGAAAAAATATGTCTCTCAATAAAGGGACAAGTGAACCAACAGGACTAAGATCAAAATTTTTATTTTAATAGTGAATAAGAAAAGAAAAAAGAAGCAATAAAAGAAGTATTCTTTTGAAGCACCAGAGCTCTTAAATGTTAGCATGTCATGATTCAAAAGACCCTTTCTTTTGACTGTGTTTGGCAGAGACACCGCGGAAACGTATGACCTTTTGCATACTCGTAGGGAGAAAGATGAGTTCCTGCAAACAAAACAAAGGCATTCTCAGTGAAATTAAAAGGGGAGACCGTCAACTCTGAGAAATCCCAGTCTAGTATTTGCTCATCTGGAAAAAATCTAGACATCAAATTTTTTTGATTAATAGTATATTTTTAATATACATTCAACAAACTAATACTTTTCATATTATAGGAGAAGACAGTTGTTTCTTACAGCAAGATTTAGTCCTACTTTACCGCAGAAAGTGAAGCAGACCAAGGGGGACTTCGAGACCACCACACATTTTCCATGAAAGTTTGCCTGAATTTTTTAATGAAATCATGTTAGAGATATCTGCTGGCCCTTTTGTTTGAACTGTCACTTGTGCAGCCAAATGCAACTCTGGAACAAGTCCAATTAATTTAAGGATGTTCCACTACGATAGACAGGTTTGATTCTGGTTAATTTGAAGTTTCTGAAAGAGAGACAAAGCAAAGGACTCATCACTCACTGTTAAATTTCCTAAATTACAGTTAGGTTCAAGATTTATTTTGATCACAAAGTTTTTAGTTATATCGTTGCTTCTTCTTTCAGATTCAAATATTTGGCTGGTTTAGTGAATCTTAAAGATTTTTTCTCTTGGAGAGAGAAAGAGTGAGGAGTTTCTTCAATGCTCTTTGATTATCCAGAAAAAATGTGCTTTCTCTTAAGATATTGAAAGAGGTAAACCCCAAAAAGAGCTAATTTCTGTGCTCTCTTCTCTGAATCTCTTGTCAGAGGACACTGAGTCTGTACTTTTACTAGGTCTTTTTGTCTCTGAACGCATCTACTACGTATGAGCTTTGTTTCATTCTGCTTGAATAAATAGGTCACTTCTCACACTCAAACACACTAATCTGTAATTGAGCATCTATAACTGCTACATCAACCTTGAAGAAAACCTCTAGAATATTTCATATATTACTGTATTATGAGTTGTGGCCCCTGTTTCTGGAGCCATTAGGTCTGGAACACTGTGGGGGGGTGGTTTTGATGACAGTTCATCAGCCTCAGTGACACCAAACATCATCATCGTGGCTAGGCTTCATGAACAAGGATTTGAGAGGGGCTCTACCCACGCTTGCTGCAAGCACGGACACCAAACAACCTCATAGTATTTCACATGTGCAGAAACATGTGTAAATTTACTGCAGTTTCACCAGTACACAATGATAAACGCATTTAAGGAAGTGAAGTTTGTATGTTTAAAGTTGTAAAGCAAACACCCCAAAACATAAGCATTCCAAGTGATCATACAAACAGGTTTCTCTCCTAGCTTTAAACTTAGATTTGATGTTCATTTAAACAAGTTTCATACTGGATGGGCCCTTAAAAACATCTAAAAACGAGTGAACAAGATTCACTAAAATTCAGCACCAAGGAACTTCCTGTGAAAAAGGTAAATGTATCTGTAGTACAGTAGCGTTTTGTTAGTCCCTGCTGGTTTAGTTGTTAGGTGGAATTAAACCTAAGTGTGGTCTGCCCATACATTCAACTTTCAAATTCCCAGGAATCCTAAGATTTATTTAACTTACCATAGAAGTATAAGAGTTACTAGATGACAACAGAAGCAAGCTAGGCAGCCTGTCTCTTGCAAGGAAAGACTTGGTACTTCAAAGAAAATGACTGTGAACTGTTTAACTGAATGCATAATATCATTATGTAAATCTGTTCCTTCTTTTCCTTTTAGGCAAAATGTTTAGACCCTGGGATACACAGAGTGCCTTCACCTGTGTAAAGTTTTCAAAAAAAAAAAAAAATTATCAGAATCTAAAGCTTACAGTTTCCAGACTGCTCTAATATCCAGTTCTCCCTCTGTCCCACGTCTCTGGGAGAGGAAAACACATGCTCTGGTTTTACTTTCACTGCACAAAGGAGTGGAGAAGGGCCAAAACTGAGGTTCTCTCATAGGCATTCTTATTTTAACCAATTTGGATTTTCCATCTGAAGGTTGGAATTTTGTGGCTAGTTTTGATGTTTGTTCATTTCAGTTGCTCTCCCTTAGCTGTTAGCTGCTCGATAGCTTGCTGAGGATCTGGAACTATAGCTGTGATAAAACATCTTTGTCCTTTGCTGCTACACACATGCATGCATCCACACACATGAACATGTCTTGAAAACCAAATGCATTATTTGCAGTGTGCCAAAAAGAACTGGGATTTGGCGAGTTCCAGCATCTTCTTTTTTTCATACCTGATCTTGGCACACTTAAAACCCTGGAAAGTCACAATTTGCATTCCACATAGGCGTCCTGGATGGCTAAGCAGCCGAGCTGTACAACAGGATATCCAGCTATTGAGTGCTGCTGTCACAGGTGGCCAGCAGTGCAGCTGCAAAGAGCTTCCTGCCAGGAGGGCAGAGTGGGTCCACAGGAAGAAATGTTCCTTTCCTCTTCCAATCTGTTTTCAACTATAAATGAAGGCCCAGGCTCACACTCCTACAGTGGATCTGCCTACGCAGCATTTTTCAGCTGGAGCAAAATCTCAGCTAATGTTTCTAACAATAACTGCACGAAGTGGAGCAGACCATTCACAGGGCTTCAAACAGTGGGGAATCCTACCTTTAACACAGAGAGTCCCTTGAGAAATATTGCAGCTTGATTCTATTACTGTCACTGTCGTGTATAATTGTATCATCATTTTATCGCTCACTTAGGAGCAGTCAGTGAATGTTCAAAAAAAGGACAACAAAAGAAGTAACTACTCTCTTCTCATGATACCACAAGTAGGCAATTCATATGCTTCCTCTTTTGCCCCACAATCAGCCATAAAAACACTTACAGGAGAAAATTACTTCCAATCAGTTGTGGATTTTTACTGTAAAGAAGAAGGAGGCAGATGACTTCTGCCTGAGAATTTTACAAGCCAACACTTCAAATCCTGCACACTAAAATCCTGGTTAGGTAAAACCAGTGAAAAAGAACGAGAGTGTTTGTTCATAGCAGTGTTAAAAGAAAACGTGCAAATTCACTGTGTTCTGGGGAAACCTGAGCTTTTTTCCAAGAAGCTCCTTGTAATGAAGAAACACCAAGAACAGAGATTGTGTGGGAAAGAACAGGTTTTTGAGTAGTTATGTAGGTTAAAACTTTTATTGAAACTAAAAGAGAGCAAAGAGCTGAACAACGGGCTGACCAGAAGCTGAATGTTTGAAATTAATATGGGCAGGGCTCAGCCATCTAAAATGAAGAGCAATTGCAAATTTCTTCAGAATTGGCACCTAATGCCAAAGCACAGTGAGATCACAGGAAAGATTTTGACTGATGCCAGGAGTTTTCCTAGCTCCAATTCTATAAGTTCATGTGCTGCTGAAGGCAGCTCTCAACCTTAAGTGGTTCTGTAGTCTTCTGTACTAATCAGTATCTACTCTGTTCCAGCCTAAACCTCAACTTTTAGGCTGCAGATTCTGGGACTCTTACATCTATACTGCAAAAATTCTTTTTCTCTGAGGTCTAAAAGGTGAACTGTCTATACCCTAGAATAGCTGATATTAATCTGCCAGGGTACTTGGAAAAGTGACACATAGCCATTATTTCTAAAAAGGCTGTAATTAAGACCAGTTATTCTAAGAGACCATCTGGGAACACGAAAAATATCTTAATGGTCTTACTGAGCACAATCAATTTCTTTTATGATTAAAGGGTTCCCTTCTCAGCATTTATCACATTCATCACTGGAAAATTCAAAATGTGCCTCCTGATGAAGTCATATTCCTAAAGCACTTAAGGAATTGAAAATGACACAAACCTGGATAGTGTTACCTTAATATCCTGGAAAATTGTCTGCTAAAAAACTGAATTAAATAAATAAATTGCCTAACATTTCTATCTCCTTGCTCTGAAAATGGTGTTTTTTAAAGGTGAATGCCATGAGTCTGAGTGTAACATGAATGGCACTATGCAATTTACTGTGAAACATTATTGATAGCAATGAAATTACTTGTCAATTGATATTAGTGTACCTGAGAGAAAGATCTAAACCTTAGAAGCCCAGCATAAGGTAAAAGTGTCCATTTGTACAATGAATAGGAACCATTACTACACTCTTCAGTGTGATGTCTACTGCAGTTTCAGAGAACAGTGGTTTATAACGATGATTATTTGTTAACTTGAAACTCCTTTAAAATACATTTTCCCGCTTTCACTGAGAAATAAAAGCAGAGTTACTGTCTTTGATAGTCACTAAGTTACTACCAGCAAGTCTTATCTTGTCATATAAAAATTAGCACTCTAGATGTGAGGATTATGTGTTCCCTTTTTCATCCTCACATTTTAGATGTCAGACAAGCAGAGGAGGAAAAACAGGGCAGTGCTATGAAATTTCTTGTGTTAAAGGCAATCAAGTTCTAGCTGATGTCTTGTAGCATTGAAAACCTCTGCAAACTCCAAAGTACAATACAACTCAGCTCTGCAAATTGATCTTGAACTTGTGAGATAGAGCCTGCTTGCTGAGACCCAGGCTGAGGACACGGTCTGAGGCTCTTCATGGGCTCACCTCAATTCAGCCTACCACTAAAGAATGTGCTTCCATTCTACTGACATCAGAGGGTGTTACTCTGGGTTTAAAGCACTCTTCTCAGGTAAAAACGTTTCCTCTGAAATGAACTACAATTACCAGGTTAGATATTTATTATCCACTTTGGATAATATTAAGCATGAAGTTGTTGAAATTGGTGGGTCCATAGTACACACCTGTTTTTAAAATTTGTAACCTTGCTACTTCCTTAGTGACAATGAACACGCAGACAATACCTGACTGTCTGGTACAGACAGCTTTATCCTTATTGTTGTTTTAATATGATCAAGGGCAGATTTTAAAAACACGTTAGCTAGGCTTAAAATCATGCTTCAGTAGATGTAGGGAAAAGAAGACATCTACTTCACGGTATTCTTTTGTGTTCTTTTACTTTTTTCCTACTAGAAACAAATACTATTTTAGTAGGAGAACAGATAATTCTTGATCAATAAGGAAAATAACAAAGAAGAATGACAGAGGAATTTTATTTTATGTGAAAAAGCAGTAGTGGTCATTAGTTTAGTCAAGCTGCACCAAACACACTAGAGAATGACAAATGCAAATATATGCAACCTAGTTAACCATTCTATGACTGTTAGTCATCACATAAATTATGTAGAGAAATAATTTTTACACATATAAAATCCAATATATTTCATGCTGTGACATTGGATCAACAAATATATGGTGAAACAGTCTAACTCTAGTATCTCAAAGCTTCCCAGAGTTTTTAAACCAAATAAATCCACTCTATAAAGACTATTAACTGATTTTAATATATCACTAGAAAAATAACCTTCCTTATATTGTTTTGTAAAAGATTATTTTATTCGCTTGGTGCAAATCAAGAAAAACAGACTAGTATGGTAATCATTCATATTCTCTGAGATATAACCATGAACCTCTTTTGCAGAATTAATTAACCTTCAGTTTCACTTTGGAAAGATAATAGAATATAAAGACTCCCTGAAATCATTCTTGGTAAGTCTTCTGGGAATTAACAAAGCCTCTTCAGCTGAAAATATTACAGTTCATAGGCTATTGGAACCACCTGATCTCAGGAATGCTGGATAGTTTACTCTATAAAGCCCTTTTTTCTCTTCAGATGTTAAAAAAAAGTATAGAAATTTGACTGAAGACATTTTCTTGTTTACATACAAGGTATCCAGTTCAACATGTGGACTGATAGACTGAATATTGCCAACCTTTTTATACAGTTGATCCTAGGTCTGTGAACCACCGAAACAGATACTGAGCAAGTCACTAAAAAACACACCCATGATGTTGCAGGATACTACTTGCCCATGGACTATATGATATATTTTCTCTAAATGTGGCAACTGTCACTTGTGGAAACTGAAAAACAATATGCAGTGAGATGTGCCCTGCAGAAAGAAAGTTTCTCTAAAAATTTTTGTGCTCATAATTTTGAATAGCCTTTTACATTGCTGAGTAGTCTTTGAAATGTAAGGTGGAGATAATATTCATATGATAAAAACAGGGATATTATAATTTACCTTAACAGTTTTCAATCATTTTGATTTCTGTAGGTTGCTTTGCCGTAAGCACATTATGTTGAAAAGTGTCCATATTTGCCTAGTTCTAATGCATTCTAGCTACAAACTATTCTTAACTTTCCAGATTGACTGACATTTTTCATCAAGGGTTGCAAAAATTTACAAGCACTATCCTTATGTTACTTTTCATTAGGTTTATTCACCAAACTTCATCTGGGAAACAGATATCATGTATCACGCCCAGTAACTAAATGACAATCAAATGAATGATCAACTTAGTGTTGGAACAAAATACAACCAGATCCAATTGTGTTTTTAAATTTCTGAGAACAGTGTAAGGCAATTCTCCCCATGAGGATCTAAGAAAATAAAATGTGTGCAAGGAAATGCTATAATAAACTGGTAATGTATTTCCATAGGGGATACATAGGAATTTTCCATACATCCTCCTAGGATGGCAGTAAACCAGACTTAACAGCAGAAAGTAAGCCATTTCCATAGTGAAAAAAGAATTAGCTGAAGAGCAAGGACAGAGGCCCAAGCTCTAGATTTGATTTTCTGCTGAGAGACGTTGTCAGCTGTACCCAGGGAGCTGCGCAGGTTGAATGAATGATGTTGGCACAGAAGGAAGTTCAGAGTTTTATCAGTCATTTTGCTGATTGATGAGTGTTTACTCTTTGCACTGTCAGAGAATATAATGCAAACTATGTCTACATTGAATATCTACTGGGTCAGTAAGTCACTCTACTTACACAGAATTCTTATTCCCTTCCCTTCCCTTCCCTTCCCTTCCCTTCCCTTCCCTTCCC
>NW_020955630.1:437762-523194 GCF_003031625.1 Empidonax traillii | reverse complement strand
GATAGACTCCATCTGAGACCCTTGAACTATGGCACAACATGGACTAAATCCAGCTAGCGATATGTAACTGTAGTGGTATCCTATCCCTTACACATGACCCTAAAAGAGACAAGTAACTTGTTTGCACTTTTGGTTTTTTTTTTCCTTAGAGCTTTATATTAAAACATACAAAAATAAATATGTGTATAATTACATTTAAAAACACAGAAGACCATTAGGTGACTTTAATTGAATTGGTTGCTTTCAACAAAGGATACAGATTGACCCTTGCAGGTACTGTCACACTTCCAGTATTTTACTCTTGCTGGTATGAACACTGGGACACAGCAGGCTGTGATTTCAGAATGGATGGAAAGTTACACAAGAGTGTAGTGGGTTGACCCTGGCCAGATGCCGTGTATCCACTAAAGCCACTCTCACTCCCCTCTTCAAATGGACTGGACAGAGGAGAGATAAAAAACAACAAAGGATTAATGAGTTAAGAGCTGGGAGAGTTTACTTACTGATTACCATCACAGCCTAAACAGATTTAAAGTGGGGATATTACTTAAATTTATTACTAACTGGGTCAGAGCAAAAGAATGAGAAGTAAAATAATCTTAAAAACACCTTCTCAGCACACCTCCTTCCTTCCATGTTCTCCCTCCTTCCCCTCAGTGGTGCAGGGGGACAGGGAATGGGGTTTATGGTCAGTTGTTGTTTCTGCTGTGGCTCAGGGAGAGGAGCCTTTCCCCTGCTCCTGTGGGGTCCCTCTCCATGGGACGGACAGTCCTTGATGGGCCTTTCCAGCATAAGTCGATCCCTCGGGCAACAGTTCTTCCCAAACTACTGTTCTGTGGGTCAATCCTCCATGGGGTGCTGTCCTTCACGAATGAGCTGTACTGATGTGAGTTCCCCACAGGGGCTACCAGTCCTATCCAGGAAAAACCTACTCCAGTGTGGGCTTCCCTCTCTGTGGGCTGCAGGTCCCCATCAGGCTCCTGCTCAGTCTTGGGCTTCCCACTGGGTCACAGCCTCCTTTGAATATCCACCTGCTCCAGCATGGGCTCCTCCATGGGCAGCAGGTGGGTCTCTGCACCCCGATGGTCCTCCATGGGCTGTAGGGGCGCAGCTGCCCCACCATCGTCTGCACCACAGGTTGCAGGGAAACATCAGCTCCGGCACCTGGAGCACCTCCTGCCCCTCCTTCTGCACTGACCTTGGTGTCTGCATTGTTGTTCACATGTTCTCACTCTGCTCTTCCCTGGTTGGAATTCTTTCCGTGCAATTCTTTGTCTTCTTAAATATGTTATTATGGAGGGGATACTATCACTCCTGATGGGCTTGACTTTGGCCAGTGGGAGGAAGCCCATCCTGAAGCCGACTGGCATTGGTTCCACCAGACATGGGAAGCTTCCAGCAGCTTCTAACAAAGGCCACCCTGTGTAACCCCCAGGCTACCAAAATCTAGCCACAGAAACCCACTACAAAGAGTTAAAATAAGAGTTAAAATAAGAGTTAAAGGAAGAGATTTTTTACTCTCTGGTAATATAACTGCCTTTGTAAAAAAATTGACTCACTTTTAATCAATTATAAATACCTCATAATTTAATCAATTTTAATAGTCCCAGTCTTGGTTTACGTCAGTATAAAGAAATATTCAGTCCACATAATTTAAAACTTTTCATTTACTTGTTTCTATGTTTCTCAAACTGTTGTAAAATGAAACAAAAGTCAGTTTCGGGAAAACTTTATCATTCCTCCATCACTGCAGGTAAGGTATTTTTTTTCTTTCTTTCTTTCAAGTCTGGTAAAGAGAACAATTTAAAATAAATTACCTTAAGACTTCCAGGCTTATTGCTATGATTATTTCATGTGCTAGCTCCACTGGGCTAGTGCTGTCTTTATCCAGCAGAATCAAGAAAACCTTCAGAACATTTCCTTTCCATCTCATTAGCAAAAGACTTTATCACTAACAGTGGGGAAATGATTTGCAGTTCATAACGTATTAATTGAGTATTTCTTTTCAGCCTGAAAAATACATCATGATTTCTGTAGATATTCTCATCTGAAATTTTCATCTGATGTTTCATTCTCTGAGCAGAAACCCAAAGAACAATTTTGCATATATATGGAAAGAGTTGGAAAACAGAATTTATGATTCACGGGAAAATCTGATAGTTAAAAGCTGATTTTCTCTGCCCAGAATTGGACAAAAAGAGTCAAAATAAGACTCAAAAAAAACCACAGAGTATTTTGGTTTAGGAATTTGATGAAAGAAATATTTGTTATATTATAATATATATATTACATATAAAATATATTATTATTTGCTTATATTACAAAAAGTAAAATAACATTTGAGCCTTATTGAAAGAGAGCTGTTTTAACTTTATCACACTCTAACATTTTAATCAAATCAACCTATGCTATCCACACTTTTTGAGAAACTATGGAGTGGTGGCATATGCCACAAAGTGTTTCCTCTTAAAATGTTTTCTATATTTGAGATTTGTGTTATGAGAATATTTTTTAAGCAATTCTTGTTTTATGGTCTTTCAAGAAGATATTGGAGACAGAATCCACCATCACAATCACTCAGAATGTGAATTAATATTTGCAGACAAAATAAAGAAATATCCCAGAATTATTCTATTTCTTTGTTACTGGTCTAAAGTAAAGAGTACTGAATTTTATTTGGTATTCATTTGAATATCTTTTAGATATCAACTCCTATTACGTATATGAGTAGCTTTATTCAGAATTGTCAGTCGTCAAATGATGAAACTGAGTCTCATTTGTGCTTCCACGCTAGTTCAAAGAAGCAGGCAGAGTTGTCCCCAGCAGCCTAAGCAAAAGGCATGACAATGCTATAATTCCTTGGGACTTCCTTTTTATTAGCTATCAACATACACCATCTCCCAAAATGGTGTATTTCAAAGAACACTGCATGGTTTTCAACAGTTTTGCTAGTTACATGCTGAACTACATGACCACGTCTTCAGATCTTGCTGGAACCTATGATATCCATTTCTTATTAGAGAGGAGCAACTTGCTTTATCTTCAAGGCTTTTCGAAGTTTGCAATGTCCTTAATAATGTTTTTTTAACCTCTCTGAGGCAAAAAAAAAGAGAAGGGGGATCAGCTTTTTCTGTGAGTTAAGATGCAAACGAAGGGAGGTATATGGAAGCACACATTTCTTGCATTTGTTCTTTCAGATTACTGCCTTTCCCTCCATTTTCTTGTTGCTTTAAGTCACTGTTTTATTTGCTGACTTCTATACACTCTGAGGTATGGACATCAATTCTTATGAATGTCTGAAAAGATACCTATGGCTTCACTTGTATTCATATTTGATTATGATAGATTTGAAAAGAAATACCATGATGATTTCTTATTTCTGCTTACTTCTAAAACAATGAAAGTCTGCACTGTTTTTTTCTGAAATACTTTTATCAACTATTGTATTAGTTTTAGAAACACTCAAATATGAGGAAACTCTGCCATATTTTTCTAACAAATTATCTTGCCAAAAAAATTGAAAACAAAATAAAAAAAATCAAGTAGCCTTTATATGCAAATCAGTAATAAGGGACACTAATTTCTTTATGTGACATCATGCAGAAAGATTAATTTTATTTGGAATACAACCAAAAGCCCCAGGAGTGCTTATCAACAGTCTTCAGTGGAGGAAATGATAATTTTTTTATGCAAAACAAACAAACATCAGTTGTTTTCACAGCTCTGACCTAAGATCTCTCCAGCTGTATCTTACAGTGTTTTTCATCTGTTTTGCTAGACCCAACAGCAGGTGTGAGGCAATTGAAAACAATGTAAAACTGAATTGTTTCTTTCAGTTCCATGTGAACTTCTGCAGTGTGCATTCTTGGAGAGGAATTACTTCAAGGTCAACATTGCTGTCATGTTAACAGGCTGTTTGCCACAGATGAACATTTGTCAAGGTCATGCAGAGCCTTAGCTGCCAAAGTATGTCCACAAACTTTTCAAAGGAAAAAAGCAACCAGCAGACCTGGAAAAAAAAAGTGTTATTATCCAAAGCTGATAATTTTGAAGTTGAACTTTTACATCTTTATTGCTAGGAGGCAGGAAAGTGTGATTGCTAAAATATTCATGAAAAACTCACATCTTTTGAAGATGCAACGTAACTGATTGTGCATTCACAATAGGATTGTGTGTACAAGTCTGCAGAAGTATGAAAGGTTTCAGACTGTGCAAGGAGGAACCCAGCTATATATGCAATATACTGCTTTTTGAAAGGCTCTGAACTATTGAAAAATACAGAGGAGCTCTTGTGAGGAAAAGCAGGAATGACACTCTTGACCACAGGGTCCACAGCTGTTCGAGAATTTTGGCCTTGTGTGCTGCACATTCCACACTCCATATGTAACTGTACAAGACGTGTGGGATGTATACAATTAGGAGTACTACGCAGATGACTAGCAAGTTGCCTGGTCTAATTGATGCAGATGTGCTTGGGCTGTATCTCAGCTCATACATATGTGTAAGGAGAACTGTGAGTCAGACTGCTAGAATGATGGTTGAGCCATGTGGAGAGCTGCAGGTGAAATGAGCCAGGCTGTGGATGCCTCAGCTCAGAAGGAGTGGCAAGAACAAGTGGCAACATGCCTGCAAATTGCAGTGCAGCTCTGACACGTGTACTGACCAAAAAAAGTCTTGTTCATGCTGTACTACGGCATGCATGTGTGTGCAATGTACTACAGTCTTATTACTTTCTACCTTAGTACCAGTTTTCTTCTATGCTCCATATGATAGTCTTATCCTGTTTCTTTGGGTTCAGTGAAATTGCAGTCTAAGAAGCTCTTTCATGGCTTGTCTGGACCTCTAGAAAAACATAAGAGAGATTTTCCTGTGCTAGAGGAATTAGGATGGGAGTAGAACACTTAGGTGATCCCTGACCCCACAGATGAAGACATCAGATAAGGACACAAACTTTATACCCAACACAGAAAAGAAATATTGGAGCACAGAGGAGTTGAAGCACCCATATTTAAAGCTCAGGAAATACATTTTTAGTTTGTTTTGCTTTTCAGGCATTATTTTACTAATTTATAAAACAGTCAGTGGGTGCTGAGTACACTAATTGCTCTGTGCCCTGCTTTGTAACATTTACTTTTTAGCCTGTGGGTTTTCATTAAGCTAGGGTTCCATTCAGCTGTAATTCAAATGTAGTCCAGATGACTGTCCACTGCAGGCTGTTAACTAAAGAGCTAATAAAATACATTGTTTAGTCAAGTTGGGTTGTTTCCATTAATCAGACTGCATAATCTTCCAGTAACAAAGTAATGCTGATTTTATAGACTACTTACATAAAACCTAATAATTCCCCATTCAGCCTAAGCTAACATATACTTTAGTATGGATTATGTTCTCATAGTTAGAAAGAGAAAATGGTGGTATTTTCAACATAATTGATACTGACAAGAATTAACAGTTCCTTTACATTTGCTTTTATTTAAAAGATTGCTGTATAAATGAATTGCTTTCACATTATATAGCTAAGTTGGCTCAAACATTCTAACTAAAAAACCCATTTGTGCTAGACTTCTGTTTCTCATAGACAGAAAACCGCTGAAGTTTCTATCTATGTCTGGCTAAGGCAATTCAGTACTGTTCATGTCATATTTCTCACAAAATTTTGGAAAGTTAATTGATATTATCTTGCATCTTTCTTTCATTATTTTTCAGTAAGCCATTTGATGTAAAAGATATTTTGCTCTTCATCTCTCCAACAATTTTCTATTAGATGATATCAAGACATATTTACAAACTGAATAAAAGAATTTTCATAGATATCGTCCATATGTATTGTATTGCAGCCATCAAAATAACCAGAAAGTTCAGAATGATCGAGAATATGCAAGTTATCAATCTTAATAATAACAATACTAATAATGATAAAACAAAAATAATAGCTGCAAAGTAAAAACCTCTCAGTTGTGGAAGCTCTTATGTTTTCATTTACAGATCTATATACACAAATACAGTTTGGTCTGAGATTCTATAGGCGAGAAATAGAATGTGTCAATTTAATTTCCTCACCATTGCCTTTATAAATACATTTATACCACAAACATATGTACTATTTGCACATAATTATAAGTTCTTAACTTTCATTGCAGTGGCATTTGAAAATAATCATGGATCAATTGGCTATTTTTCCAGATGTCATACGAAGTCAGTATAAAAGGATGGCACCTTTCTATACTTACAGACTAAATTTTTCATGCACATCTTCAAGCACATCTACTTATTCCAACATTACATTGGAGAGCTCCCTGGGGGTTGTGGATTACTTCTCAGGGGTCTGTGAAAAGCTACTCAAAAAAGCAGGTTTAGTACTAATACACTTCATCTCTAAAGGGACCCGTAACTTAATTGTGAGACTAAAAATTGTTGAAATAATCAATAATTCTGCAATGGCTAACAGAATGGCATGTATGGCATTCATCAAACAACAGAATCTCTCATTATCTTCCTTGGATTTTAAGCATCACTTTCATATCCACAGGATACTTTCTTGTGCACATTTGCCTGAGAAATAAATGGAAGTTTTTTAATACTATACAATGCTAAGATGATGTACTTGTAAATATAAATAATTCCTTCTCTATATAAATTTAAGCAATAGTGATATTACTGCAATTTCATCTTTTATTGCTACTGTTAGGGATTGAAAAATTTTAACTAAAATTAAACTGATAAATGGTGTTCAAGCTTTCATAAGGAAAGAGGACAACAATCTCCTGAAATTATTTGCTAACATATAATAGTAAATAACATTAAAAGCAAACAGATATGGATATAGTTTTCCAAAAAATATATACACAAAAATACTGAGTAGTGAAGAATATTCTTATCTAAACAAAAAAGAGAGAATTCATAAGAAACAATGATTGGCCTTCAGCGTCTTTTTTTGCTAGGTGAAATCTCAACTCCTTCAACCTCTTTCTGCCTACCTCACATATACCTCGGACTCAGGGACCAAAAAGTGGGTACAATATTTTAGACACAGCTTCACCAGTGTCAACTATGACTAGCTACAGGGAAAGTAATTTCTAAAAATTACTGTTATATTAGAGAAATACTAACAGTAGTATAAAAAATGGGCACCTATTATCCTATAAAAGGCTTAACTGACATACAATTCCTTCAACTTGAACTTGCAATAAACTTTTCCCCCAGGCAGCTTAGCATCTAAATATTTCACTTCACAAGCAATACCAGAACTAGTACAGAAGCGGGGTAAGGAATCATTTCTCCCTACTATGATCTAGGCTACTTCAGGTTTCAAATGTGTGGTGGCTGAGTATGCCAGTAGAATCAGTCTTGAGGTTTAGGCAGTTTAGCTTTGCTCCTCACAGGATAAAAAGCTCATATGTATTAGGCCAGTCTTGTCTCTGAGAGATGATGTAAGTTTAAAAGGTCCACAACCTACCTAATAATTTGAGTGTTGTTATAGTATGCCAAGGGCTTTAGACAGTGCCGTATTTGTTCATTTTGGGATTGCGGTCACTTACTGTTCTCTTCTAAAGCTTCTTTTTGTGTCATCTCAATATGTGAGGTTGTATCTTTTACAAATAGGACATTTTTTGGTTATGCCAGATTAGGTTTTGACCTACTTAAAAACATTTTTTTTACATAAGTTAAATACATTTCTTATAGCTTAGCTTTTACTCAATGTCTTTCAGAAATAAGACTTAATCCATTACCTTAGACTGACTGCTGTGTTCAGTAACATGCTGTTTTAGTAGAGTGTGCTCAAATCTAATGCTCGAATGTATGTTGTTTTGACGAAAGCCTTGAGGTTCTTTGGATAAAGACTCTACAGTACTGTGTACAAAATAAATCCATTCTTTACATATTTCAGAATTACATAAATATGTACTTGATTTCAAGAAGGTGAAAAAGAGATCTTCAGTATTATTCAGACAGCCAAATAGTTATGCAACTGTTGAAATAAGTGTAGAGAAAGCATATCTCCAAAAAAGTCTCACTAATAACATGAAATCTTGAACCATGTCTTGTCACTAATATTCCAGTGCTTTTAAACATTGTTTATACCTCCTGTTCCTGCTGTTCTGTGACTTCATAACTCATGTTTATTTTTCTGTCTTATTTTATGTTTCATCAAGTTACCGACATCTAGATAACTGATTGGGACTGTATTAGTAAGAAAGAGAAACATGATTTTTTTTTTTTCTGAGAAGAAGAGAAATGAGAGAAATAAGAAGAGTTTCCTTTCTCTACCCCTTCTGCCCTCAACATAATTTCTCTGCCTCAAGGAAAAAAAAACCCTTTTACGTCATATTTCTGAAAGACTGATACAAACAGTATTTATTTTCCACACAGTTCTGACAGCAAAATGAAAAAGTTGAAAGACTGCTAGGTTTTAATAGCAACTGTAGATAGGGAATAGGTATGAACTTTTAGCAGTGAATTCTTCTGACTTTTATTCATCATTATTTTTAACTGAGACTAGAGTCCTTCCACTGGAAAGATCTTCTAAGTTGGCTTTCTTTCAGGTGATACAACGTCCACAGATTAACACTTATTACATATACAGAGAGGTTTTTGTTTGTTTCTGGATTGATTTTTTTTGTCTTTCTCTTTTATTATTATTATTATTATTATTTTTGTGGGGGAGTTTTTTGGTTGATTTTTTTTGTTTGTTTGATTGATTTGGGGTTTTTTGTGGGATTTTTTTGTGTTTTGTTTTGTTTTGTTTTTTTCCTCTCATTTGTTTGTTTGCTTCTCCTCTACTCCAAAGCTAAGAATTGTTTTCTACTCATTTTTAATGGGGAAGAAATCCAATTTGTGACCTCTTTGAAACCAGCGTGGTAAGGTCCCTTGACACCTATGAAAAAACATCTACTAATGCTGGAAAGTGAAGACACTGTAAAGAGAATCCAGAGGAGGAAAAAATCATTCAAGATCAATAGCCTTTACAAAGTCCCATCCAACATGAGAAAAGTATTGAATTAGCTTGGAAGAAACTCTATAAAATCCCGATGTGAACTGTAAGTTCTCCTTATTGAACAATAAATTGGTACAATAGTGCTCAGAACTGAGACCCAAAAAACAAGTATAACAATCTACTTCATCCATTTGTAAACTAATCTACCAATATTGCTCCTGGTGATCTGTTCATATGAGAAAATGCAACAACAGAGTTCAGACAGAAAACATAGGTAGCTAAAAATGTCAAATTTTATACTGGAAAATATGACAGATGTGCTCTGGATGTGCTTTGGGCTGTGCACAACCCAAAAGCAGAACTTAAGACTTGCTTCAAACTGTTGCGTTTATTATTAGTATTAGTATTAATTCTTTTACCATTGAAATGAAGATTGAAAAAAGGTATTTTTCTTTTCAACATGTAGCCATCTCCATTTTCACTTGGGCCAGGAAAATGAGTTATGTACCAGGAATACTTCATATATGTAGTGTTGATGCTTTGATTCCTCCCTGGACTTTCGATTTGCTGCTGACAATAACAGAATCATAGGAGCAGTGGGAGCTTCTGCCTGTGCCTCTGCAGACAGTTTCTGGTCTTGTTCCATGGCCAAAATATGTGAAATATCAGTTTATTCATCAAAACTGCAGAAAAGAAATTATGATAATCCAGCCCTGACTGGATGTTTAATTTCACCCTGTTCCAAATTTCAACAAGAAGCTCCCATTTTGTCTGTCAGGAGACATATTTAAAACCCATGGAATCAAAATTAGATCATCTTCCAAAATCCACATTTCCCTTTGGAAATGGCTGGGGCATTCTTAACTAGTAATCATTACTTAGGCATGATGTTTTTTCAAATTATAATGCCTAAAATATACAGGGAACACCCTCACACATAGAGTCTAATCTTCCTCATGTCAATGCTACGTAGCCAGGAACTGAATTCTTCCCTGCAGCCAACTCAAACAGTCATCATAGACCTAGTGGTTGTATTTTCAGCCAAGATTAAATTGACCAAAGTGTTTAAAGAAAGCTGAGCCTGTATATAAAAGCATTTGGACAGAGCGTCAGCAAAGTCAAATGCTGACATAAGCAAACAGCTGGCTACCCAAAGGCTGTCTCTGAAGTTCAGTTGTATCTTATTTAAAATGGTTCTTATTTTTAATTAGAAGCATTCACAGAACAATACTTATTAGATGTTTATTTCAATTAATTTACAGTAAGAAGAAAGCTCTTAGTCTGCATGTGAGGAAAAGCTGTGTACCATGTTATGACTTCCTATCTACAATGTACATTGGAATTTTCTTTGGTGAAAGCAGTGACCAGCATTACCGTACCTAAAGTCACAGTTAATATTGATTTTTAGCCCTAAAATTTTACTAAGAAACTAGAATAACATTTGTTGCATTCCCTGATAAGTTGCTTTTTAATTTTGCTTAGCTTATTTTTAACATCCTTTTTTTTAGGAGATAAACAATAGCTGAATTCTACAGCAATTAAATTCCATATTTCAAATAACATAAGTTTACTAATAGTTCTCTTCAAGCGATGATTCAGGCACTATGTGTTTTGGTGTTGTGAGGGGAGGGAAGGCAGATTAGTATGTATTGAAAACAAGAGCATGAAAACAACTATGTAATTTTAGCTATCTCTAGATAAAGGCCAGACCTAAAGTCATGCCTAAAGCCTCTTCATAGTCACTGTGGTTTTGGTGTGCAAGCACACAAGTAAGGCTATATAGAGGATGATAGCATGGAGTCAGTACAAGAAGTGAGAGTAGAGATGAAATATTGTCAAGTAACAGATAATGACAGGGTGGAACTGGGGTGAACAAGGTCATCTCACAGGAGCATTTGATGAGGAAACTCAACAGCTTTACAAGCATCCTGAGACCATACGGCCAATGGATAGGCAGTTTGTCCACAACTAAAAATCCCTGTGATCTCAGAGGGATGGAACTACACACACGGAGTTTGTACTTACAGTATTTGTATTCAGCTGTAGTTCTACAGCTTTAAATTCAGCTTGAGAAAGGCATATTCTCCTATAGCCTTACCTTCCCTGTTACAGCACAAATGAGGCAATAAAGATTTAAAACATTCCATAATTAACTCAGAGGCCAGTAGCAGTCTGAAATGAGTGAACTGAGATGGACACTAAATGATGGGGCTTTATAGTTATTACTAACTTGATTTGTAAGAAATGACTGAACATGATTCAGGATCATGAAAGTGATCTACAGCTTCATAAAGCATTTCATTAACACAAGGGAATAATAAAAGTCTTTCCACATGAAAGATGTCACCAAATAAATATGATGACTAGCATTTCTTCTATAAGTTGTGCAGCTTCAGTATATATATTCTGTTTGTAACACAGGTAAATAAAGATACATTTTGGTAAAGCTGTAAATAAAGTTGTATATTTTAAAATGCTGCAGTGATACACTCACAGATTTATCATTCTGCACAACTCCTGTACAGTGTTGTGGACTGTAGAGAAGCAAGACTCCTTTGTCCAGGGACTTTTAGATACTTTTTGGTAGCTTTTATGGTTTTATTGCTCAAATCAAAGAAATAAAACAGTATGTTTTACATGAGTGTACAAAGAGGACACAAAATATCAGAAGCAAATTATCAGAACACAAAGTCTGTTCTTTATTTAGAGGGGCACAGAGACGACAACTGTACTTACAAGCAACACTAAATGTACACATATTTAAATTTTCTAGATGTGAAACAGCATTATGTAATTCCAACAATGTAGAAGGGATGCAGAAAAGTAAGTGGGAAAGAGTACATAAAATAAGTGTATATTTGGTGGCACTGTCTTTCAACACAACAGAGACATTAAGGTTTTTGAAGGAAAAAATCACAACACAGCATTTTTCAACATTTTAGTTATTTAAATAAATGCATTTTATTTCAAACTTTGAAATCAATTATTTGGGTTTTTTTTTTAATGTCTCCTGTAACTGTAGATATTAACATTTTGTTTGTGTGTGACATTTTAAGTATTCTAAAATTGATAATAACTCAAAATAGGTGATAGGATATGGCCATATATTGAGGACGCATAATTTGGCTCCTAATTGTGACAACACACTAAAAAAATCTACAAAATACTGAAAATGCCTCTCATGTGCTTAAAATCACGTATCAGAAAAGAGGTAACAGGTTGACAATTCTATATTGCTTTTTCTCACTTTCTCTTCAGGGATTGTAAATCTAGTACAGTCACTATTTCAGCACTTCTAGATTTTTCCATTTGCTAGGCTTCTGTGCCTGCTTTTTGTAGCATGTGATTACCTCTGTAATACAGGGTGTAAAACTGGATCTTAGAGTTCCACCTTTTAGACTGTAATGCCACATACATGTGTCTGGAATGATTTCCTTCTGTTTTATTTTCCCTATCCTTGTGCATGCTTTCTGGTACTTTCCTGTTTGACTGCGGAAATACATTTTGCTGACAGTTTTGTGGCTCTGTTTATTGTGTTTGTGCTCCCAGGTCCTTTCCTTGCTTTCTACCAAATATGCCCATTTAATATACACTGCTTCTGACTGCTTTTAACCCCAATGCTTTTAGCCTTGCATCTACATATTTCTTAAAAGATAAAAAAAAAAAAAAAGTGGAGCTCTCCCTCCTTCTGAAAAGCTAAATATACCGTGTGAGTTTTCATATGGTAGTAATAATAGTAATTATATTTAGCAGTCTTCATCTTCAAAACGTCCTGCAGATCTGTTCAACCAGTGTAACACCACGCACAGCAAAGACTTGTTTTGGTGTTCAAAATCAAGGCATTATAATGATTTCTGTAGAACACATATGTTATTTAATGGTGCACACATTCACACATCGATTGGTGAGATGACATTGAGCATACATAGAAGAGAGAAGTATCTTTAGATTCTGGGCGGCAAAGTGATGCATCATATCTACACTGTTTCAGGAGGGAAGATGAGTTTTAGGACAGAGCACAGAGAGACCCATCCCTAAAACAGACACAACTCAGAGGGGTCACCTGCAGTGGCAGGTTTGATCAACTGGAAACAGGGCAAATGAGACTGGGACAAGGGCTCACCCGTGCAGGACCCCTTCACAGCCCAAATCAATGTTGTGGGACAGGAGGAATCGAGGATAAATCTACTGTCCCTTACTCCTTTGACCTTGTATGGGCTTAGAGGGAGTCCAAGAACCCAGTTCCCTGACATAAACATTTTATGCTGTACCCAGCCTTTTATTTCTAGATCAGAAATTAGCCTTGAGACTGACTTCATGTCTGCTTTCTTATTTAGCAAATGGGACTGTGCAACACTGTCAGTATTTGCTTTTGGGATCCAGGCATGAACAGCCACGCAGATAAGATCACATCAGATATATCATCAGTTTAGTAATTAGAATCAGGATGGATTTTGTTCTTGTCTGCAGTTAGAATTTTCTTTTTCTGAATTTCAGAGATGAGCAGAAAATGGAAAACATATTTTAGAATCGTGTTGTTAAAGATGTTTTCTTCATTTTTTAATCAAAATTCATCTTGGTCAAGATTTTCCAAGTAAACACAAAAAATTATTTGGCCAAATTAATCCCAAGTGTATCTTAGCCTCTTGCACTGAAGGATTTAGTACAGAGCCAAGAAGCTTAGGATGCTGGAAGAAAATGTTTTTGGAGTTACTAAATTACAGTCTCCATAGTGACTTTCTTGCCATACATTAAACATGCAAGAAGACAGAACACAGTAACGAAGGTTCTCTAGTAAAAGTAAGCAGAAATATAATGGAATTATAGTGGATACATTGCTTCAGTGAAGAATAGATTATAACCTATTAAAATAACTTCAGTTTTCTGTGGTGAGGCATCTCACAGTAGTAGAGGATGTAAGAGAAAAGTGCCTAGGGAAAGCAGATGTACTAAAATGCGAGAGGAAAAGCCACAGCAAGAGGTAGAGAGAAGGGGTGTTTTTATGATTTTTTTGCTGTAGGGCATAAAATAGTTTAAGGCTGGAGTTCAAAAGTGCATAAGGTTTCAAATAAAGTCTCGCTGCTGACATTTTAAAGGTCTTTGCTTAAATCATGGCAAGTACAAGCACCACCTGCCTCCTTTGCGTAACAGAAATACTAACATGTATGTAGCTTACTGGAATATTTTGAAGATCAATTGCTTGCCATTAGCATAGAATTTTACGTGTCCATTACATATGCTTATATTTATTTCACAAGTCAATAATAATGTTTTGTATGGGTTAGTATTATATTCCAAAGACTTTACACATATTTTTAATACTAGCTGTTGAACATAGCTTTTATATTGAAAAAAGTAGTATAAGGATGCTTTGAAAAGTTCTTCCTTATAGGTCTGCACCTGGTAAGAAATTTAGAAGTGGTGTTTTCACATTTGTACTTTATTTTTTGTGCTGTATTTTACTTTAACTTGTATGCACTTTAACTTGTATTGCATTTGTTCTAGTGGACTCCAGGGCATCACACAACACTTTGGGAATTCCTAAAGAAAGCTTGAAACTACTTTCAATCTTTTAGCCATTGTATTTCAAGTTACATTGAATTCCTGAGATGACTACTTGAAGAATTCAGATTCTAGAAAATAGACATTTATTTTCAGAAAAACCTGGCAGGAAGTTAGTGTTCTTTCTTGTTTTCTGTTTTGTATTACCACAATATAATGAATATATTATGTGTGTTAGTGAGTTAGTTGTAGAAAACCAAAAGTTTGTTTGGGTAGTAAATAATGAATGAAGAACAAGAAAAAGATAAAAGAGATAATTAATTTTCTGGAAGCATATATTTAGGGATTTGACTCCAACACCTGTAGGAGGGAAAAAGGTATTTGTGCACATTTAAGATATGGCCTTAAACACTACTGTGATCCTCAGAGGTTAATCAGGATTTTCTTTTGCTATTATTTTTTTCCCCACTTCCCCTTTACCCCATGATGTGCACCTTCTGGAAGTTAAAAAGGAAGGAAGGAAGGGAGGGAGAGAAGGAGGGAGGATTTGCAATATTTTTCGTGTATACTATTGCAAATGAGAAGGAACTTCTGAACAGTCATTGCAACTATACTGTAATAAGCAGTTTTGGGGTCTTGATCAGTTTCAGAAAATATCTGGCATGAGGTATCAACAAACTGTGTTTGTGTGGATTGGGAAAATTAGAGTTTGATTAGGTTTTTGCCTTGGTGCAGGAAACTTTCTGGCCATATCTGACTGTGTCATAGTTTAGGCAAGGACATGTGTGTACTTGTATAATAGATCGAAGAGGAGAGCATCTCAGGCAACCTCTCAAGCAGTCACCTGGCCTTTGAACAGTTTTGGCAATTTGTAGTAGACTCATGTTGTTATCAAACTCTACTGTAATTTGAACTATCTGTGCTGCAAACTAAACAGCTTATTTATGCTGGCCAATTTTGCACCAGAAGAGTACAAGGGATGCTGCGCACACAGATTGCAGTGCAGGGAGGGGAAACCAAGCTTCAAACCACACTAAGTTCTTGAAACTATCTTTACTAGTACACAGACAAGAGTTTTAAAAGTCAATTGTGAAGCCACAGGCTTGGGTCTTAGGGTACAGAATGCTCTTCAAATGACTTGGTTTACAGCTTTCAGAGAAAACTTTTTGAAGTTTTCCAGCTTCTGGAAATGTTGAAAATGCCCATGTACAGCTTTCCTAACAGTCTATCATCACAGCTTTGCATTCCCTCCAAACTGCAGATGTGAAGTCACAGAGGGGTAAGAGTAAAAGAAATAACATTGGTATGCTATTTAAAGCCTCATCTAGGTACAGTTAGCAGAAATAAGAAATACATACATATATATATACATATATACAATTTTATAACATTCAGGTCAAGTGATCAATGGCCCAGTTAACTCACAGCTCTAGGAATGCTGCAAAAGTGGTTAGAGTTCATGCCCAAAATTACTACAGTATGACACTAATTGAAAGCAAATCACACTCTAGGAGTAAATAGGTGAAACAAGAGGAACAGCAATGGAAGAATACCGTCTTTAGCCTAAGTAGTTGTTACATAGGCATAGGGTTCTCTGACACCACAAGATATTATCTCACTTTCAGAAACATTATTGTGTCTTTGCTCATTTATTTTTTTAACCAAGTTATTTACATCCTGAAAGAATTCTTTTGCAAAGCTCTATTTATGGTGGCACAGACATGTGGATGAAAAGCACTTATGAAAAGCACTGGGTACACATTTATTTAGAGTGAGTTAGAGTAGAGAAAACATGACCTACTCAGAGCAGAGGATGGCAGGAGTAACAAAATTACTACAACCACTGTATTGCTTCTGCCTGTACCAGGAAAGGCAGAGTCCAGCCATTCAAACAGCACAATTTACCAGAGTAATCAGTCTCTGTATCCTCTTTTTTTTTCCTGCCATGATCACATGAATGGAAGTCTAGATCCCATTGCAGGAGGAGGTGGGTGGAAGCATGCAGAGCTCACCCACTGGACTCTAGACACAGATCTCTAGTAACATCACAGCAGATATGGGAGAAGGGTGTTGTGGATTGCAAAGAGTAGGGGTGAAGAGGAACCTTTCTGCCTCCCATAAGATCCTGCAACCATGTTCCTGCAGCCCCTGTAAGCCTTCTAAACCTGCTGATTTGGAAACATGGCTTTTATTGACAGCAAATATTGTCTATTTATATTATTTATAAATATTATTTGCTGAGTCTGTGCTTGTTTTTCATATCAGTGTTGTCACTGCTTCTATGTTTTCAGTGAGTGGCAAAGGTGGACAGTATAGCCGTATCAGATTCCCTTTGGCTGGGTCCCAACAGAGTGATTATTGTTCAGAAATGTTGAAAAATTAGGTTATGTGGTATTACAAATATCCTTGTTCTTTTTCAGTTTGCAAGTTTGCAAACTCTTGATCATGTTTCAGAGCAGTCATGTTTTGAGAAATAACTGAGCCAAGCCCACTGGAACTGATAGGATACTTGGAATTAAGACTTAAATTATTAGATTCATGAATCTTTAACAAACGTATTAATTTACCCATTCGCTTTATGTATGTTAACAATATTATATGAATTCCTAGAATTAATGTACCTTATTCCAGAAAACATCTGACTGAAAAACAATAATAGATTTTTCAGCTTTTACAACTATTGCATTTCTTGGAAAAGCTTCCAATCCCTAATTTATTGGTTGAAATGTCATTAAAATTGATTAACAAGTAAGCATCTCAGAGACATTCATGGGAAAAATACTGCTTGCAATGCGAATTTACTCACATAAATGAAATAATAGAGTAACTGAACCACAAACTGATGGTGTTACATATCCCTTTAATTACTAAATGGGACCTTCAGCTCCAAAATTGCCTGTGCCATTTCATACCTGTAACGTTTTTCTGGCAGAAGTCACCTAGGGTTTGGATGAAGTCAGACAATTGCATACTTCCTGCACAGGCTGTGAGATGGCTAGATAAGAGCTCGTTCATAAACCAGACTGCATGAGCAAACAGCTTGTAAAAAGACTAAGGAAGACCTTTGCTCATCATTGTGCTACTCCTTGGTTAACAATGCAAAGAATTTAACTCGACCTGTTCAGGCAATCATAATTTTAGAACAACTGCATACTACTGGCAACCTCCTATGGGAGTGCAAGGTAACCAGAAAGAGGCTTAAAATAAGCTCTGGCCTTTTCCCCATATCTTCTTCATACTTTTTGAAAAAGTCAGTTTAGGAATCAGGAGTAGCTTTCCGCACAGTTTCTTCCTTCTCAATATTCTGTTCACAGTTCACACAACTGCTTCCAGGATCCCAGCAAATGTATAGCTGAGCCAGTTCGGACACAATTGCCCCTTGAAGACTGGAATCGTTCTCATGAGCTTTGGATAGCTGACTAATTCCTGCTGAGAATAACACTGCTTACCCTTTTCTTTACAGACTATTTATACTCCCACTTTTTTTTTTTTTTTTTTAAAGATTTAAGAATCTTCTACTCCCTAGCACTCTCAAAGATGGATGCCCTGCAATATCCAGCACAATATGCCTCTGATTTAACTTTCCTTTCTTTTATTTGCAAAATGAATAGGTTTTGCAGTCATTTCTCATTTCATTGTGTTCAGTTGAGGGTCTCAGTGATCTCAGGTTAAAGCAAAAGGTGAATGGGGTCATTTGAAAGATTATTTAAATGCTGCCTTCTTGCATCTCACATTCTAAAGTGACTCCCTGCATTGTTTGAAAGAATTATGTGAAAGAAGGTTGAAACAACATTTTAAGAAGCACACTACAGTAAGATAACTTCAGCTTATTTCTGTGGTTTGTCTGTGACACTTTTGCCATTTGTTGCCTCTTTACCACTTGGACTAAAACATAACAGAAAAAAATTATTTGCTGATTTGCATTGCTGGAATGATATGGTGACATCTCTATATAAAGATTATTTTTTAACTCCTGTTAGATCTTAAACTTGCCATGCAAGGTGAGTGTATCTATTTTCATGTTTTGCTCTGGACTCAGATGTAAGAAGCATTTATCAGAAACTAAATTGCTAGATTATCACCAGGTTCTTCTTTCTCCATTGAGCACATATTTCTGTAGAAGTATTGTTAGAGAGTTACATTACGATATTTCTTACTACACTGGGAGTCCAAAAGCAAGAACACATTAGTCTGATGAGCTTGGGTATAGTTTACTGAATCAGTAGTACTTCTTCAGCAGAGAACTAGTAACAGACAATTGCATAATGAAGCTGTCTGTCTTTATTTACACAATGTATCACTGTATTCAGCAGGCCAGAAAGAATAGTTCTGTGTAGCAGCTGTCATTGTGTTTTTTGCTTATCTCTGTCCTGTCTGCCAATGTTATAATTCACCAGCTGACACCCGCCTTGGCAGAGACTGAGCGCGGTGACTCGGTGCCAGAGCGACAACAGTGCTCTGAACTATGACACGATTCATTGCCCTTCCAGTCAGCAACCGGGTGCTCCTTTGGTTTGCTTTTTGTTTTTTGTTTTTTTTTTAGTACTCTTTGCAGCCATGGGGATGCACAGCAAGCAAGGGGAATACTTACTGTTCTGACACCATTGTGAGGGGCAGCAGGAAAGAAGGCAAGGTCAAGAAGAGGGATGGAGAGGGGCTGGACACCCAGGATGGACACTCTGGATGGCCTGATTTTGAGTAATAAGGAAGGTATGAGGTCGGGCTGTAAAGCCAGCATTCAGGGCACTCTGTCACCAGACTTGGGTGTTGCTGACCCTGTCTTTGCTGAGAGGGGCAGAAACTCATTCACTGAAGTGCAAGTGTTGGTTGAATCAGGAGTGAAGCAGGGGAAAAAGGCACCAAATAAAGGTTCGTGCATACTTTTGGAAATGAAACACAGAGATCTGATGCTTTTTTCCTCTTTTTCTATTAAAATTTTCATGACCATTCTTCCTCAAATTCTAGTTTTGTTCTTGGAATATTCATAGGAAATAAAAATATATGATAACATACTGATGTTTTCCCCCTTGTTTTGGGTATTTTATGCCAAAATCTCCTTCTGTGTCTGTTTCCCACAGGATATAAAGCTACAACTGTTAATTCTATATTCATAGACTTGTCTGAGTGAGAAAGTTGCATTTCAACTGGTATATAACCCACATGGACTGTTATTTCAGTTTAAGAACCACATTTCTTAATCAGCTGAATTCATTCTGAAACATAAAAGTTTGAAACTGAAATTGCAGCCCCAGACAAGTCTGTGATTCAAAATTTAAGATTTTCTAATTCAAGCAGCACCCTAGAGATAATTTGAGGAGGATCATGCTTTCATTGCCAGGAATCCTATAATAAACCATGACAGTGACCAAAGTAACTGTGATTTTTCTTTCCTCTGGTCATCCTAAGTCCCATCTGTGAAGAAGGAGCAGGAAAAGAAAGGAGAGAAAGAAAAAACAAAAAAAAATGGGAAGGAAAAAAGGAAAGAGAATGAGAAGAAGAAGAAAAAGGGAAAGGAGCAAGAGACAATGAGAGAGAAAATAAAAGAAGGGAAGAGTGAAGAGAGAGAGTGGAAAGGAAAGAAGAGGGAAAGGAAAAGAACAAGATAACTAAATTCAAGTCAGGAAGAGAGACAGAAGAGTAGTAACCTAAATCCTAGAGGCAATTCTTGCACCAGGGCATGCCTGATCACAAGGAGCTGGTAAAAATGTGTTGAGAGAGGAGAGAAGTGAATGGAGGAGGATGTCATTACCCTGGAAAGCCTCCATTGTTCTGCATCCTGATAGGTTGCCACTGCCAAGTGCAGAACAGCTAACCCAAGTAAGCACATCACTTGCAAAAGAAGAGATCAGAAATGTCAAAGAAAGGGCATGGGGCCAGGTGGATAGGAAGAAATGATAGAGAAGGATCTGTCTTGTGCCTTTTGTACACATCTCCTGCAACTAACTCCTGAGAAAAGAAGGGTTCTTTAAATACAGGGAAAAGTGTCAGATGACAGCTTACCTGTAAGTGAGAGGAGTTTACTTGCTTTTAAATGCGGGTTGGCTATGCATACAAACATGTTTGAGGGACTACGAGGAGGGTGAAGATCATAGCAGACTAACCCATCATTGACACCTTCACTAGTAGAGAAATTCAAATGTCAGAATTAATCTAAACATTTAAAGTAAGCTGCAGTTAGTAGGTTGAACAAAACCAGAACTGTTCTATCACCTGGTGAAAGTGTGGGGATCTATGAGAACACTGAATATAGGATTTGGTTGCTTGAGGTAAATTAATAATATCTTTAAATGCATGGTATCTCACGGTCTCCTTGCCTATCTCAGGATGTGATTTATTGTAGGCATTGGTATTGAAGTCTCTTGTCCAGAATAATTTCTGACATCTCAGTTAAGTGGAAAAGGTGAGTTACAGTTCCTATGCCTTGTCAGAACATTTATTTTCGGAGTCTGAAGGAAAGAGATGTTGCTGATGTGCTAGTATATACAACAGTTTCCACCAAGACCTCTGACCTTTCAAGAGTAACAATTACATGGGACAGGACACCTGCAGTGAAAACATGAACAGAAAAATATAAGTGTCAAACCATAATGAACGGGACAATAACGTGACTCCACTGAAAATTATGATATAGTCTTGCTTGTCATTTTAATAGTTCTATATTTACATAGTCTAATGATCTTAATAATGGAACAACAATTTGGAGAAAAGCGACACAAGGATCACATAATTTCACCAGTTGCCAGCATATGATCAGCATTGCTCTATTGATAATGAATTAATGATTAAAAAAAAAAAATCCCTCTACAACTTTTATTTTCAACATTGGAGGATTTTGATATCAATTTCATTCCATTCTAAATATAATTAAACTGCACATCTATGAGATGTTTTTGCTACTCATTCTCACTCTTGCAATCAAGTTGAACTGAATTAAAAAGATTGGAAGATTCTTTTACTTCTCCATTTTCATGATGCTTCCTAGTAGTAACAGCAAATAAAACAGTCAAATGCCAGAAGAGAGACCTGGAAACCATCAAAAGAATCCAGAGGGGAAAAAATAACAGTGGAACAGGAACACTTGAAATAGAGGGTTTCCCTGGCACACATTGCTTCCCAGTGACTCCCAACATTGTTTCACTCTCCCAAAGGCACAGAGCCCAGTGTCTGAGGCAGACTTTAGTAGAAATACTGACTCCCACTATGCCAAGGAGAAAGAAAGAGGAAGAGAAAGAGAGAGAAAAGACTATAGTGATGGTTTTTGCATTATAGGCCAACTTGGAAACTTTAATTATTGAAATGAAATATTGAAGGACATGTGGAAAGGCTTGGGAAAATAGAAATGAAGATGAGAGGAAACAGTCATAAAGAATTAATCATTCTGGCAACTTATATACACATATATTTTTTATTATTGCCAACAGAAAATGACCAGAGAGTCAGCAATTCAAGTGGAGGATGAAGAATGGAAAGAGCAAAGAAAGGAAAACTTAAAATGACAGCATTGGAATGAATTCAAATATGTGGTTTAAAAGCTGGTTTGGGAAATGAACCAAAGTCCTCAACATAGGATGCTCTCTGTGTGAAGAAAAAGGCATTTCCACTCTGGAAATGAACAATTAAATCTTGCAGAAAGTAAATGAAACAAGTTCAAATGGCAGACTCTCTCTTTCTTCCACTTCTATTCCTAAGGTAAGAGGAAATAGCTAATAATTAGCATGCAAGGGCCATGGCTAACTGTGCCCAGGGAATTGTACAAAGCTGAGGCATATGCATGGGAGGAGATGGCATAACAGAATACAAACCAAAGAACACACTGAAAAGCAAAGACACAGTAAAAGTGTTCATTGAATAAACCTCTAGCTCTATCTTAATTATTTTATATTCATAAGGACAGACTTTGTGACTAAGCAGAGACCTTAACAAGGGCTGATATATGATCTACACAATCCCAGATCCAGAGAAATTGTGACTCAGTGCTACCGAGATATTGTGACATCCGAGTCATACTTCAGCCCAGCTGAACAAGCCCTTGCTTGTGTGAGCACTAATTTAAAGCTAGCCTTTAGAAACAGAAACATTTCAATGTTGCTCTGCAGTAGTCCAATTGTTCAGTCAAGCAACTGCACTGTCAAGCAACAGAATTGACTAAAATGAAAACACCAGCCATTTCCTTTTGATCTACTCTAAACAGTAACTGTAAAAATGATTAACTACTCTTACGTCCAGGGCTAAAAGCTGATTAATCTGAATGTGTATTTTCTGTCATGTTCCCTTACCTTAAATCAGTGAAATATTTATCTGTAAAGATTGATTTTACTAGTTGAAAAATTAGTTCAAATCATTCAATATCCAGAGAAGATTATCTGCAGTTCCACTCCCAGATCTGGTGTGACAAAAAAAAAAAAACCTCAGATGGACTTTATCTGATATATTATGTTTTGTCTGATGAGTTCTTAGAGATCCAAATATGAAAATGTCCTTCATGTTAGTTTAGCTTCCCTCCTCATGGGCTATAATTTCATAACCCCCATATTGCTATTGATGATGAGGATATGCCTTTCAAAATTGTTTCCTGGAATTAATCAAGAGATGGTAAGGCAGAAAGATATGGGTCAGATTCTCAGTAGATGAAAAATACAGTAATTTGCTTAATTTAGTTGAGTGTCTGGCTCAGATAATGTAAAAGTCACACAGAGACTGACACCAGTGATGAGGTCTGAGGCTAAGGCTCTGATGTCCATCTGTGTTTAGGTGATCCATTGACCAACACAGGGACATGATTTCCCCAGAAAAGGTGGGGCAATTAGCCAGCATTGCCAAGTGTCTTAAACTCTAGACCACATATTAAGTACTCATTTACAGCTGGCTAGGTTCAGAGTGTTCTTGGACATGAGTGCAGAATGAAATTTAATTTCAAGCATACAGAACTGTAGCAAGAGGTCTAACTGTTCTTTTCTCATACCTTGTAGGTGAGCCAAAAATATACCATTCCCTGGGGATGGGATTGCTATGCTATTGCATTCTGTTCAACTCCACCTTGTTCTGCTATTGGTACCTTAACACTTTAATACACCCAGCTGCTCCATAGGACAGCCATATCTGTAGTTTCTTTTGTCTTCCCAAGGGAAGAATAACAGATAAGGTTATTTTGGGTTTGCGATGTGAGTTTATAGTAAACACAGAGGACAAAGGGAGAAGGAGGCTATTGAAAGGAGTTTTTAAGAGCCCTATTTTCCCCAGAGAGTACATTTTAGTCTCTGAGAAAATTTTTTTGTCTTGCAAAAGTGTATTTTTCCATTACTTTTGCTATTTTAAAAGAGTGAAAATCTAGATCTTATTATTTCAGGTAATTTTTTGCCTTCGACTTTTAAGAATCTTGAATTCTTAAAAGACAGTAATGTGCACTTTGAACTTGATTCAACACCTTCTTTGAAGGCAGTATATACAATAGAAGATGCAATTATATTACTTCGGAGTTTTGAGAAGTATATGCTCTGTTTTGTACTATTTAGCATTTCTGGTAGCGATTCAGCTTCGTTCCCAGATCTGCCTTGCTTTTGCTAAAATGACAAATGATAAAGACAGCTGGAAATGAGGTCATCATTTACCAAACGACAGATGATACGAAGTGTTAGTTGCATAAACAGAGTTTTGCTGAACTTAAAAAGCTCTTCAAAATACATGTGAATATGAGTTTCTCACCGAATGAGACTATAATGTGGCTATATACTCCTTCTGCAGGACTTTAAATACTCTCCATCCCTCTGACGTCCTTGAAGAAGGCAAAACATGACTGTTAAGAGCAAGTGTCTGGAATCCAGCTTCTTTCACTTGCTCACTGTCTCCCTCCAAATCCCACTCCTTCAGTAGGCCTGGCTGCAATTTTTCCTGAGCCAGTGACAAAGACAACAGAAATAGCAAATACAGTTTAATTGCCCTCTACAAGCTCTACAGGGCTGCCATGAGTTCAGTCTATGAACAGTGTGTGCTCCCTGCACCATGCTGGGAATACAATATTCACCCTGTTCCTGTGAACAATTGTTGCAGATAAACAAGGTTTAAAGACTTACAGCAAAGAGAGGATGTTTGTCAACAATCCAGCTCTAGAAAGCATTGAAAACACTCCCAAAGACTTTCTTGCAAGACCTTCTTCCAAGCTTCCTACAGAAACCTTCCATAACATAAATAGAGCAAGTATATAAACAAAAAACCCCAAAACCAACCAACCAACCAACCAAAAAAAAAAAAAAATCCCCCCAGATACTTAGTTAGTGCTACTTAATACTTGACTAAGATTTTACTCTTCTTTCTTTCTTCCTTCCATCTATTAATGTGTTAAATCTTTCTATACAGCTAGCTGACTCTGAAGTATTTGCAAACAGAAAAGTTTTCTAAATCATGTGTTTTAAAAAAATAAACTGGAAGTTCTTGATAAAAATCATCAAGCTCAGACTGCAGTATTTGTTGTTTTACTGAAATCTTTGCACCATAAATTAAAGCTTAAAAGTTGGAACATCTGCAAAAACAAACTGAATATTGTTTTTAGCTTTTCTTCTGAATCATTCTTTGATTAGCTTTTCAGTGAAGAACCTCTCTGGGAGTATAAGAAGGTACCTTTCTCTTTCCATCAAGTACTTTATGTTTGGTTATTTACTACCAGCTGTTCATGTTGAGAATTACAAAGATTCACAGGGATCTGTGAGTGTGTGGTAGGTAATAAATCTGCCAAAGATTATCAAGGTTTGTGTATTTTAACATACTGTGATGTGACCTTAATCTCTCTAAATCTAAAGAATAAGAAATTCTGTCTCTTTATAAAAGATCCATTATACATGAAGATAATGCTGTTTGCCATGTAATTCTGATGCCGAACTTTATTTTTGCTGATGGATTCTTGGCATGTACTACAGAAAGGTTAAACAAGAGATATGTCTTTGCATTGTACAATCAGACAAAACCAGATATTTTCAATGCTGCAGAACTGCTTTGCAGCATTTTGAGATTATTTTTTAAACTCAAATTTTAAAATGATAACTAACATATGTAAATGAAAAATATAATTTGCAAAATTACTAACACTTGCCACAAGCAAAGATATTAGTGTTTGTTTGTGTTATTGTCAAGGATATTCAGATGTGCATTATTTTGTTTATTTCTGATCCCAGGCTTAGTGCAATAGTGAAGGCTTTACTGCCTTCATGTTTTACAAAATGAGTGATGTTAAATCTTAAATCCCTGCATAGCACTAAAGAACAGGGAAAAAACCTTCATGAGGTGAAAAAGAAATGAGATAATTTCTCCATGGCTCCATGTAGTGTCTTTAAAAGTTTAAAGGCAAGTTTGTCCAAGTTTAACCTTTAGAATGTGGCTTCACACTCTTTCATCTTCACTCTAAATGCTGACTATATCATATGGCTTTTGTTATTGGCAGTTAATCTGCAGAAAAGAAGTTAGAAATTCACATTACTTGTACTAGAAATATGTTGTTATGTTATTCCATATTAATATAGACTGATTCTTCTCTTCAAATGAGATAGCTCTTTTTCAAGTGCATGATCAAATTCCGTCTGTATCGTATTACATGGCAGAAACATCATAAATATCTACACTGGACATAAAAAAAATGACCGCACCAATCCTTTTTTTCTTCCTCTCTCTGTGGGAGGAAATGGGAAGTGGAACTTTCACCTCTGCATCTTCTTTTTTCCCCCTCTTTCTCTTCATCTTACAGTCTTAAGTCAATAGTTGTGACTTTTGCCTTTAAACACTTACTTGTTTTGATGGTATTTCTGTGCAGTATTACACATTATTGCACAACTTATTAGAAATATTATAAGTACTTATTTAAAAATTATGTCTATCTCTATTAATTTATTAATAAGATATATCTAATATATCCTGTTCTTGAAATCTACTGAATTTGTTATTGCATGTGGTTATTTAAACTTCACAATTCAAATGTAAACAGATATTTCTTCTTTATTTACGATTTGTTTTTTAAACAAAATAAAATTCTCATCAAGGTGTAGGGAAAAAAAGGGAAGTTTCATATTTCCACAATGGCTTGCCTTTTGCTGATACTCAGCCACTGTCAATACACAGACACCATACCAGTTTGATATCAGATTATCATTTTATTTTTTCATATAATATTTGAAGCATAAACTGTATCCATTTCATGGATAAAGGGCTTCTGCTTAAAATTCAAAATTTTGATATCCCAAAATCCTTCATTTCAGTTATGGATCGCATTATAACAGCAGTTCTCAAATCCAGGTCTACATGCTTCCAAAGATTGAGTTCAACCATCTTGTTCCTTTTTTTTTTTTTTTCCTGAATGCTTCCCAATTGCTCAAACACCATCAGTTTCTTACTGCTGATTGCCACTGAGGATGACTCCTAGGTCAAAATTGACTTGTTGCTTTTGTAGGACTATTCAGATCAAAACACCTCGTCTCCATTTCAACAAGTGAGATAATGTTATAAGGAAAGACAAATCTTAGCTAAAGACTCATAAATCATTCCACTTCTCACTGAATTAGGTAAATCAGTCCTGCATCTGATGACATACAATTTGCATATAGAAATCAAGAAGTAGATGGGATCTTACTCTTCTCCAAGTTTATTCCTCAGGTGAAAACTTTGACATAAATGACCACTATATGTTAATCAAGTGCTATTTTTTATGACTTATTCCCTAAAGATGAATAAAATTAAGATAAAAGAGAAATAGTCTTATACCACTGTTTAGACCACACAAAACTACCCTCGAAGCAGAACTTTTACATGAATGTGTCCCTTGATATTCCAGCTCTCTGTGCATCTTTGTAGTCTGTACTTTTTATTCCTGAAATTCAAAAGAATATCATATCCTTTATCACTAAATACTTCTTGTGTTGTACATCTGGTTGAGCTTTATTGTGTTGAACTCTCAGTGAACTATGTCACTGACGCTGCCTAAAGCTGAGCAGATTTCAGAACTGAGTGCACTTTTAGAGTGTAGAACTTCTGCCTAATAGGACGGAAATAGAAAGTAAAGAGTATTCCACTGTTTTTAAAAAGTGAAAGTTCATTTGGAGAGAGTTCATTGGGTCTCTTGCATGTAGAGTGAAAGAAATGTCTCAGGAGAGATTTGAAAAAGACCCAGAGGAATAATCAATGTCCAGAGTCAAGGGACTTATGTGATGCCCTGTGAAATGAACACTGTCCTCAAGTGAGTTTCTGAGTCCTAAATCAGGTGTGTATGTATGCTTTCTGTAACTGAAAGAAAGCAAATAAAGCATTCACTAATGTTCAGAATAGTCAGCTCACAGTGAAGCTTAGTGCAGCCATACAAAACTTTGAGGAGTAAGTTCTGCAGGCATCTATCTCAGGACTACTCTGACATACTGCTATGAAACTGAAATTTGGAATTTGAGTCACTTTTATTATTTCATGTATTTACATTGGATTATTTCCTACTAAAGTGGTAATAGCCATCTTCTTATTCTTCATAAAGCAGTGAAAGTCCTTTTCCAGGGAGTGGAAGACCACATTTCCACAACTCCTTTGTCCACCAAAAGACTAAAAGGAGTCTTCGGCATTTCCATCTTGAAGCTCGGCTTTACTTGCCACCAGGGAATTAAGAACTGTTTATAGCAGATCTTTAGGAACAGTTAATTTTTATAACTTGACAGATCATTTTACTATTTCTGAAAAGTGTGCTTCAATTGTTTCTGTTTGTGAAATGATAATGCCCTTGCTTAGTCTGTAAGGTAATCTGTCAATTCAAGAACATGAAGACTACTGCACAGCGTTAGCCTCTAATGATGCTGCAACAGCTCTTAATCTTAGTACCTTAGCAGTTTCTTTAGTAAAATAAAAAGGCACTAGAAAAAAAAAGTGATGCAATTTAAGATCTCTGTAAAACAGTTGTTCTTCTCTCACTGGCAGCTGATGTTTCTCATTGTTCATTGGTAGGAAGCCAGGAGATAACATCTCTTTAATACTAGTGTCAGAAGCCAAGGTGTCTGCAACTTGCCCCTCTAATTCATGTTTGTGTGAATATCCAGAAGAAATTGCTGAGAACCTCTTGGACAGCCTGCAGCCAGCTGGTCCTATTTCAAAACAATTTATGTTTGCAACAGATACCTATTACAGATCAGCAGCTTAATCCTGATTTTTCACAATATCTTGTAAATCAGAAAGAATGCTGTTGTAACATTCAATGCATCTAGCTACTATATTATTGTCGCATTATTACTTAACATTTGTAATCAACTAGTCCTAGAGGCACTGTGGAGATCTGAATTACACTACACTAAACACTGTAAACAGAGTTATGGTCCCTGGTGAAATAGCATGTAGTTAAAGGACTTGTCTCCCAAAGAACTCTGGAAAACTAAAGTGAATGGACTCAATGTGTGAAGTTAAACCATGTTTGTTAAAATATGCGTAAATTTAATGCAGGTTCCTTCTGCTCACTACCATTTAAATCCTGGAGGAGTTAATTTCAACATTTTTACTTATTCCTTTTGCAAATTTCAGCGTCAAGATGAACGCAGGTGGATGCATTCAGACGAAAGGCCATCAAAAGGTAAAGAAAGACAATGTTCAGGTTGTGAGACTGTAAAATATAAACTTTGACAGATATGTGGGAAGACTACAACAAGAAACAAACAAATAAGAAAAGTTTTCTGCTTTTAGTATGTTGACTCTCCAGCTTACTTTTTTGGACGTTGTGGTAGTTTGACCCTGACTAGATGCTGGATACCCACCAAGGCTGCTACAGCACTGAAATCACCCTCCCTCTGCCGCTTGGCAGAGGAGAGGAAAAAAAATTAGCCAAGGAATTCTTTAGTAGAGATAAGAACTGGGAGACTTGCTTACTAACTGATTTTCACAGGCAAAACAGACTCAAATGGGATAGAACCTAAATTTATTGCTAACAGGATAAGACTTAAAAAGTGAGAAATAAAACGTTCTTAAAACACAACACCTTCCCCCCACCACCACTCCTGCTTTCTTCCAAGTTCACCCTCCTCCCCCCAACAGTGCAGGGAGACAGGAAGGGTTTTTGTAATCAGTTCGAGTCCACCTCTTGGACAGCAGTTCTTGGCAATCTGCTGTCCTCTGGGTTACCCCTCCATTGGGTGCAGGGGGTGTTTTTGCACTCCGATGGTCCCCTTTGGGCTGCAGGGAGATAACCTGCATCACCATAGTCTTCACCACAGCTACACGGGGTCATGGCTCTAAGTCCTTCTCCTGCTCCTGTGGGGTCCCTCCCCACAGGAGACAGTCTTTGATGGACCTCTCTGGTGTAAGCCCATCCCTTGGGCAATAGTTCTTTTCAATCTGTTGCCCCATGGGTCATTCTGGACAAGTCCTACCTGAGAAAACTTGTTTCCATGTGGGCTTTCTTCTCCACGGGCCAGAGGTCTCCTGCAGGACCTTGCTTCATCCTTAGGAATCCCACAGGATCACAGCTTCCTTCATGAATCCACTTGCTTCAGCATGGGCTCTTTCATGAGCTGCAGGGGGGTCTCTGCACCCTTGTGGTCTTCCACAGGCGGCAGGGGCTTGGCTCTCAGTCTTTCCCCTGCTGAAGGAGGAAAGGGAGGCCTTCTCAGGCCTCTCCTCCACCCCTCTGCTACTATGACCTTGGAGTCTGCTTGTTATCCCATGTTCTCCTCCACTCCTCTCCAAGCTGGAATTTCTTCTGCGCAACAAACTTCCTCTGTTCTTAAATATGTTATCCCAAAGGTGCATTTTCATTGGCTCAGCCTTGGCTAGGAGTAGGAAATTCACCTGGAGCTGGATATCATTGGCTAGACAGTGAAAGCTTCTTAGTAGCTTCTGACAGAAACCACTCTACAGCTCCCCTCCGGCTACTGAAACCCATGACAGATGTGATCTTTGCATGGGTATAATATCTTTAGGATAATCAGGTATGGATTTAATGAAGGAGTCAAGGTGTGTGAGGGCCCTTTCTTAGCAGCCTCCAGCACGGCAACCTGCTCAGAGCTTCAGCTGAGGGCAGCTGCTGATCTTCGGTGGGTCCCAGGCAAACAGCCAGAGGTTATGCTCAGAGCATACACGCTGTCTCCATAGGGATAGAATAAACCAGATTTAGACAAAGTGCAGGTGGTTAATGCTATTCTGGCTCTGCAAGACCAGTGCATCCCAATGGGGTTAGACTCACAGAGCTACACAGTCCCATTTTCTTCCCCGATATCCTGAATACAGTAGGGGAACCACATTAATGTGAATGTGGTCATAACTCAGCACAGAATTCCGGGGTGCTTCAAAAGGAGTGTGACCAGCAAGTCAAAGTAGGTGAGTATCCCTCTTCACTATGTGCTTGTGACACCCCACTTGGAGTACTGTGACCAGCTCTGGTGCCCCTAAGAAGGACAAGGAACTATTGGAGCAAGTCCAAAGGAGGGTCATGAAGCTGGTAAGAGGACTGGAGCTCCTCTACTATGAAGACAGGTTGAGAAAATTGAGGCTGTTCAGCCTGGAGAAGTGAAGTTTGGATGGAGACCTCATAGCAACCTTCCAGTGTCTGAAGGAAGTCTACAGGAAAGCCTGAGAAGGACTTTTTGTCAAGAATTGGAGTGATAGGACAAGGAATAACGAGTGCAAATTGAAAGAGGGGAAATTTAGGCTAGATATTGGGAAGAAATTCTTTATTGTGATGGTGGTGAGGCACTAAAAGAGTTTGCCCAGGGAGGCTGTGGATATCCCAACTCTCTTAGTGTTCAAGGCCAGGTTAGATGGGGCATTGGACAACCTGGTCTAATGGGAAGTGTCTCTGCCCACTTCAGGGGAGTTGGGATTATATGATCTTTAAGTTCCATTCCAGACCCTTAACATTATATGATTCTGGGATTCTATGGGTCCCCCATTGGTTGTGTTGTGTCTATTCCTGCTAAGTTGCTTTGTGAGATTTACGTTGTTCTGTGCTATCAAAAACAGTCCTCCAAGTATCCTGACATCCTTACAGAGTCCACCGTATATTTTCAAATATTTGATTGTTCACAGAGATGATCTAGGACTACCAGCTCTCTGGTCTGACAGTTTGTTAGTACAGTTGTCATGGATGTGATAGATGTTTGGAATCATAATGATAATTAGGTAAGCAGAGTGCCTGAAAGTGTTACTTTCATGAGAAACTATGACAAGCATGCATTAAAAAGTGGTGCAGAATAATAAGAAATAGGAAGACATTAACAGATAAGATATACTGAAGAGATAAAGAGCCTATTGAGGGACTTACAGAATTCAACGAGAGTCTTTCGGCTCATTTCAGTGTGATGTGGAAAACACATATCAACACAAATAATTGTGTCTAAATTTATTTCTTCTGACAAAACAACAAAACCAACAACAGCAACAAAAGAGGAAAGACAGAAGGGGTCAAAGCCACAAGAAATCTCATAAAAGCACTACAGCCATTTTCAGATGGTGTTTTCAATAAGTAATCATGAAACACTGCATAAATACATCTCCTGGTATTTGGTGGGTCTGGGGATGTATGTTGGCTTGCAAATACATTGCACAGTCTTTCCTGCCATAGCCAAAGTGTTTCCCATCTGCAATCTATGAACTTTTCCCAGCTTTCATACATCTGTTCATAAAGATAATAACACATTTTTTTCTCTGTCCATATTATGCTGAAGTTGATATTAGGCCACAGAATTGCCTTATGGCCTTAAAAACCTAGTAAAATATGCTTGAAAGAAAACTATAGCGATGACACTTCCTGATGTCACTGAGTTAGGTACTGATCCAGACTGATATCACTCTGCCTGGATAACCTGAGTATCTCAGGATGGAGCATGTTTTTTTAGGATTCATAAAGTTTACAGCACAATCAAAGACACAGAATACCTATGAGGATATGTATGCCTTGACACATATACAAGGGCTTATTCCCACTTAACTGATAGGTATGAGTTTCTCTCATGGCTTAAGTAGACTTCCCCTATTTCATGTTTAATAAGCTATCTTCCTCATCCTACGGCTTTTCCTGCAGGACCAAGTTGCTAAAGGAAGATATTGATTTCTGAATGCCCAGAAAAGTAAGAATAACATGAAAAAGGATATTTTGAAGATCACGAGAGTAATGTTTTAACTAGAGATAATTTTCAAGAGAAAAGATGTTGCCAGATTTAACTTCGATTTTAGGAAAGAGATCAAATCCTTGTCAGTGTGGTATGAAATCACATGCATGCTTCTGTTTCAATGACCAAGATTTTGAAAATATTATGCTCAGAAGAAGCGAAGGCAGAGAGGAAGGTTTTACATATTTCACCAAAACAAAGCTAATATCTAGTCATCACATAAACAATCAGCATAAAAAATGTCATTTGTTTATTTGAGGTGTCTTTCTGACAATAACCTGGGAATTAAAATAATTTTTACAATTCCACAGAATCAATTTATTGTATAAGTCAAAGATTAAAGGTACTGTTACATCAATTTCAGCACTCTGTAATTTTACATCTTATATTACATGCATTGGGGAAACCTAATTTCAAAATAAAGACCAACACTTTACAACTGATAGTGGGTAATTATGCAAAACCATATGTGCACTACAATATAAGAAGTCTGCTAGAGCAAAGCGGAGAAATCATAGTCCATCCTGACTAAGAAAAATGTGAGGTTTTCCACCAAATCCACAACCATGTATCCGAACAGTTCACAGATTCAGCCCAGTACATTTCAAAAACTCTTTGAGTACAATGAACTCATAGGCTAAACAAAAAAGTGTTAAATTGAAAAAAGAAAAAATTGTACTTTGTAGAAAGAGACAAAGTGCTTATCTTTTATAACTAAAGAGTAACAGAGGAGTAGAGCCAGATGTATGGAAATTATTAGATGTTAAACAAAGGGTGCCAGACAACCAGTGCACTGCTTATGGTTTATATAATGAACACCACACTGCAATAAGAATGCAACTCTTTTTTGTACAATCAGATGTGCATTGTTATATGCATGAATACAGCTTTCTGTGTGATGTAACTTTTTCATATTTTCAGAGAAGGTAAACAGTTAGTTCATCAAAATATCACTCAGCAGAGTGACTCTTAGCCCAAATCTGTACCACCCAGGAAAATAATTTGTTTCATATCTACCAAAGCTGCAAAATTGTAAGGGCTTTGCAGCACAAGAAGAAAGCTTTGGTAGTCAACTTTCCTTGTGTTTGAACTTTCAGAGAGCTGAAGTGTGCAGTACATATATCACTGAGACTGTATGAATAAACTGATTGCATGCTTGCATGGCCTGTCTTACACTATCAGATACATTTAAAATTAAAAGTATGATTTGAACATATATACACTAGTGCATAAAAAGGACAAGAAAGTCAATTAAAGACCAATTTTTAAATTTAAACACTCTAAATATCTTGTAAAATTCTGAGGGAAAAGTCATACAAGTCTATTTCTTTCAGTCTAAGATGATCTTCTCAGTGAAGTCAAAAGCAATCAAAATGTTCAAGCATTGCCTGGTTAAGGATCAAAACTGTTGGGAACAATTTTTGTTTGTTTGTTTGTTTGTTTTGTTTGTTTGTTTGTTTTTGAGAAACTTACAGATTTCAGTCTAAACACTAGAAAACTCATGGTTCAATTGAGATGAGTTGGTATGTCATGAACTCTGTTGAAGAACCTGTCAGTTTTGAACTGTAATAGAACTGAGCACAAGGGAATCTTCATCCAGAGGTGTGGGGCTTTTCACACTTTCCTTATATCCTGTCATTTGACTCTTTGTAAGGACTATCTGTTACAGAATGTTCTGAGTTGGAAGGGACCCACAAGGATCATCAAGTACAACTTTTAAGTGTCCCATACATGGGATTGAACCTGTTATTGATTGAGCTTGGAGTTATTAGCACCAAATTTAGCACCAAATTTATCACCAAGTTTTAACGAATTGAAATAATGTTGTTTGACATACACAGATGTCCTCCACTCCTCCGTGTTTTTACTTATTTTGTTGTAAGCTGGGATAATCATTAATTTTATCCTGTAAAATTTGATTTCCACTTCATGCTATAATAAAAGTAAAACAAAGAAAAAGAATTTTTTGCCTTCTTTCTCTTCCATAGGTTTGAAAGAACAACACTTAAAAGGTAGAATGGCATGCACCACACACAGATCTACAAAAATTTCCTACTTTCACTCAGTTCACTTCTTCAAACTCTAAGTCACTCCAGCAGGGTGGGTTTTCACCTTAGATTTCCATTTATATAATCAGAGAATCTTCTGAGTTGGAATAGACCCACAAGGATCATTGAGTACAACTCCTGGCCCCACACAGGACCATCCCCAAGAGTCACACCACATGCCCAGGAATATATAATGAACCTTTTTAACTTACAATATTTTCCTTTGTGGCTGGTGTTTGTGTCTATGCCACCCTTAAAAATATTCATATTATTAATGGTTTAAGCATACAATTTATAACTGGTTTGTCATTTTTGGGGTATTTGGTTACTACTTAGGTATCATTGCTGACTTCATGACTCCATGGGATTTTTTTTTTTTCATCCTCTTGTAGTTGCAAATTCTTCAAATGCCAAAATTTATCTGAGAATTCCTATTTACATTGTGTCTTTTTTAGAAGACATAAACATGCATGTAGTGCTAGTAGACAGTAAAGCATCCTTTGTCTTTATTAATTCATTCATTGGAGGATGGAGATTATCTCTTCCTAAATTATAATATTTCATGTTTGTTGCAGTTTCTTCAAGCACAGCCTATACGTTTATGGCATTTTTACAATATTTTAGTAACCCAGTCTTGTCTAAGATATGTTTTGTATTTAAAAAAATATCTTTAAATGCTGCAATGTTTCATTATTTAGCATTTTTTTCATGTTATGTAGAGCTGCTAGGATAAATTTTCAATGTTACAAGTAGGGATTTGGCCACGTGGTCCTCATTATCTTCAGTGAGATTCAGGTGGCTTTCCGCCTTGACTTTGAATATTTATATATATATGTGTACACATACTGCTGTGTTTCACTGGAGCTGCTACTCTCTGAGGAAGAAGAATATGTATTTCTATCTGAAAATCTGCTAGCACTTGCTGATTTGTCCTGAAGAGTGTTTGATGCAATTTTTTTAAACCACTCGTGATTTCACTGTACATGTGCCCTTCTTATTCACTCTTCACAAGTACTTCTCTAGGGAAGTTTACTTCAAGAATCTGGGGAATGAATGCTCATTTTTCAAGCAAGTAATCTACTAAAATAATAGTCACTCACATGTGTTAATAGTTAAGGTCTTTTCAGAAAAGAGATTTACAATACCACTATGTAAACCAGGAGACTAATCAAGCACCAAGAACAAAGAATGGTGGATTTTCATACAACGTCACCATCAGAGAACTTACGGAGAAGTTTCTCTGCTGGTTGTGAAATTATGTGGCAGAATAATTATGAACATTAAGACTAATTATGCAGAAATTGAAAGCAGAACTATTTGCATCGTAACAAGTTCTACTCTTACATAGTTCTCACCTACCTTATCGGAGACCAGCACAGGATCCAGTTAAGAGCTTCTTACGCTGCTCTTTTCATGCAATTCAAAGGAATCAGGCTCATCCTGGAACAAAAAAAGCCTCAGTCAAAGTCCTCTATAGTGTTCATAAGTGTTGTTGCAGCCAACTCTTGGTACCATCAAAAGTTTCAGTCTCTTCTAGTAGGGAAGCCAAAACCCACTATATTCCTTTATTTCAACTATTCCATTTCACAGACTGGTGTCTTAATTGTGTTTGCAGCTGAATCATTCACAAGCTGCCTTCTGCTACCTCTGACAGGAAAGCTGTGACTGATGGGTGAAGTGCAAAATGTGCGGGGAGATAATAGTGTTAAATCTTTCTACAGTTGCTCAATGAGTGTCAGTCAGAGTTCTTCATTAAAGTGATTTTGTACTATTTGATGGATGGAAAGGTGATTGAAGAGTGAAACCCACTCCATTTTATCATCATTGATAGTCAGTAAAAACTGACCTCTCAAATTGACCTCAATATACCTTAAAATGTACAATGGGCCCCAAAATCTGCCTTGACTCATTTAACGAAAATGCACCTAAACTTTTTTAACTGCTTAGGTTTCACAAATTGCGGTGAAATCAACATGAATCATAAATGCTTGGAATATGTAAATATCAAGAAACTTTCACTGAGATGTGATAGTATCCTAGAGCAACCAGAGTGGAACTACATACTCCCTACTTTTCTTTTGAAATGATTGCTCCTGATGACACTGACACTGTTCAATCCCTAAAAATATGCTTGTTTAAATTAAACAATACCAAAAGCAAAAAATCCCAGAGAACTTCCGACACTCTAAATTTAAGCAGAAAATACAGAATACAGAAATACAAAAATAAAAGCAGAAAGCTCAGTGATTCAGGCATAATAAATTAAAGTCTTGAAGACAGTTTGTCTCTTACTTCGAAACAGTAAGATAGGTCCTTTCCTTTCCTCCTACTCTCCAGGTGCCTAACTTTCTTGTTATGAGTAAGGCTTAGGTCTGAGCCTGTTCCCTGTTCTCAGAGTATCGTACACCCCTTCAAGAGGTTCACCCTGACCCTTCTAGCAGCAGCCAGGTCAAGGCACAGCTCAGCTGCTCATTTTCGTGACCCCTGAGCTCTATATCCCATACACAATATTTACATAGCAGACTGAAAACAAACACACTAAACAGTTTTGCCCTCGATGATAAGGTGCCTAAATATTTATTCAGGAGCTTAACATCCAAAAAACCCATCTTTAAGAATTAAAAATCCAAACAAATTCACAAAAAAAAAAAGCATGTGCTTGTAGCTGCTTTTGTTTGATTAAAACCATGGAACTGTTAAGGTTAGGAAAGAACCTCTAAGATCATCCAGTCCAACCATTAACCCAGCACTAAATCAGTTCACCACTAAACCAAATCCCCAGGTGCCACATCCACATGTCTTTTGTATACCTTGAGGGATGGTGACTCCACACTTCTCTGGACAGGATATTCCAATGTCTGACCACCCTTTTAGGGAAGAAATTTTTCCAATATCCTATCTAAACCTCTACTGGCACAACTTGAGGCCATTTCCTTCTGTCCTGTGACTTGTTACCTGGGAGAAGAGATTGACTCCCACCTCGCTACAATCTCCTTTCAGGTAGTTGTAGAGAGCAATAAGGTCACTCCTAAACTCTTACTCCAGGCTAAGCAACTCTGGCTCCTGAGACACTCCTCAAAAGTCTTGTGCTCTGGGCCCTTCACTAACTGTTGCTCTTCTCTGGACACTCTCTTGCTTTGGCACTTCAATGTGTTTCTTGTAGCGAGATGTCCAAAACTGAATACAGCTTTTGAGGTGTGGTGTCACTTCTGCCAAGGACAGAGGGATAGTGAACCGACATGACATTGTTAATGGTGTAAGTGATGTGATTTTTTCCTGATGTTTCTTCAGCAAAGCCATATGAAGTAGCATGCTTACAGGGCATGCTGAGCAATGATGCATCACACCTTTTTGCACAGGGAATGCAGAAGCTAACATCCTCCCTTCCCCCTCAGGTAAAACCACAACCTCTTTGTGTTCATTTGAGGAATGTGCCCTCACCAGCTCAATTTCTCTCCTTCTGCTCCTCTCAAATATACAACCTACCATGTGTATCTACAACATAATCAAGACATGGTATTTGGTTTTCATTCGTGTTTTTCTCATCCTGTTTTCTGCAGAAGAACCATCCCTCGCTGCATTAATTACACAATCTTGCATCAATTAGAAAAACATTCAGATTATTTGCCACACTGACTGAATACTAAGTGAGGAAGGGAAACCATCTGCCTATAATATTGACAGCAGACGCCACATTCTTGAGAAAGCCCAATTTCTGAAAGGTATTTGTCTTAATAAAAGCCTAGACATCTATAATGAAAAAGGTCTATTTGTTCCTTCCCCAGCCAGTGCAAATTTCCCATTACCACAAAGACACCAGTGGTGCAGACAGTTTAGCTTTAATTGTTCCCAAGGGCTTTTCTTGAAATCTATTACTCTTATTACTATACCCACATTTTCCTGTGGAGTGTGCTAGACTTTATCCATGTACACCAGATCAGAGTCTTTACACCTTCAGACGCTATTAAACCACCAAATGGTTGTTTCTCCAATTTTTCCCTGATGCTGTGACCTAATTTCCCTGTTTTCACATCTGTTCTTGGATTCAAGTTCTAACTTTCTTGATTAATCAGCATGACACATCTCATTTTCAGGTGTTGATGCACCCTTAGTATTTGTAGTATGTCGTCATGCCTATTCCCATCAGAACAATGACGTTGTCTGGATTATTGCCTCAATAAAATAAGTTTATGTGAGTGTCTCAGGGTTTTCTGCTGCAAGGTACCAAGCAGAGAAATGATTTTTTAGTTCAATGGACAGACAGAAAAAATAAAGACAGTAACTAAAAAGGCTAGTTTCTAAATATTGCTTTATTTGTCTGCACATTCTTACTTCCATGCCATCTTTCTCTTGCTACAAACACATCATTCTGAGTTAAAAGCTTCTTTTTTCATGTCTTTCTTAAAAGTACTATCGTTCACTATAAAGAATTGTTCCTAGAATATAAAAACTTAACCACAAAATTTCCTACATCTCTAGAAAGCAGTATCAGAACTTTAAGAACTTTTCAACTGAGTGAATTGTGTTCAGTGCTATTTATTTTATGTTTCAAATTAATCAGTTAGTTTTCTTTCTAATTGCCTTGATTTTCTTTTTTTTTTTTTTTTAATGCAGTCCCCAAATTTGAACTAAGTATCCAAGATAAATAGGTGTTATTGTATTTCTCCTCCATGACATGACATAGAGACATTTCAAAATTGCATTGGTGATTTTTTTCTACATCATAATGCAAACTCCTAGTCTATCTTGTTTGCTGTCTAATATAACCTCAGAGCTACTTTTGGTATTCCTGTTTTTCAACTTCTCCTCTGCAGTTTTGCGGAACTTTTGAATTCTTTTCTTTATATCTATCAACTTATATTTTACTAATGTTGTTCTCTATGCATTGGTTTAACAGCTCTGGGACTTCTTTGTAATTTTCTGTGTTCTTTGTTTTTTAAAAATTCAGATTGTATGGAAATTCCCTAACATATTTGTACTTTTTCTTCTAGTTTATTAATGAATCTGAAAAATAAAACCAGAACACACTGATGGAATTTCTCAATATGTAACCAATCCCAGTATGAGTCAGTTTTTGCTGAGCATCATTAGTTTTTTTGATAACTGTGTCATTCTTCAGGTTCTTTCTCATGCCAGTGTTTTGGGTTTGTGCCTTTAAATTAGTTCTGTGAAGATACACAATGCTCACATACATACGCAGTCCTTATGAAATCACAGTCATATGCCAGTAAAGTGTGAGAACTGTAGTCTACTGGTTTGCAGTTCATGTTTTCTTTCCAGCTATCAATGTATAATATAAAATTCTGAAATGTTAAAGAACTGAAGAGTCCAGGAATGTCAGGGAAACAGCATTAAAAGATAGAAAACAATAAAATTCCAGATGGGTTTATAACAATGAGAAAGAGACTGGGTTAAAGACTGAAGATCAGTCTCTGGTGGATATGGAAGATTTTTTGGCTTTTTATGGGGACTGGATTGATTTTGTTAGCTTACCTGAAAGTTACATTTTCACTTTGTAAATCCGATTTTCACTCCTGATCTTTGATTATCTTGTTAGCTACTCTTTATTACTACATGCTGAATTACTTTCTGTGGAAGGCAATATACAATACAATTAATCTTTTACAAAATCTGTATCAGACATTTCTTGATGTAATGAAGGTAGCCACATAATTAATCAATAAAGCAATGTGTTATGATTTAAGCAATCAGTTCCAGCCAGTAGAACATTATGGTTACCTTGAGAAGATTGCTTTTTAAATAGAAAGCTAAAAAATGGTTTTGTTATATATAGGTGGGTTTTTTTACCTGTTTCATATATTTTAATCTATGCAGCTTTTTTTATATTTTACAAAACAGTTAATAAATGCTCAGCAAAGGGCCAACAGTAATGTTATATATTTCTGTATTCACAACTTGTAAACTTACTGGAAAATATTTCACAGATTTTGATAATAAATTTTTTCTATAACTCTTCCATAGGATTCTTAATGAAATCACAGTATGTACACATTGTATATCAGAATTAAATACGACAGTTAAACTACTTTGGGCCCTACTGCAAACACACCATAATAAAAATTAACCATTAAGGATTAAGTCTTGGATCCCACAAATCAGTTAACCCCATACATAATTTCATGGAATTTATCAATTCAGCACATAATTCAACTCTGGACCAGATCTTCAGATTTTAATTGGAAAAAGATGAAAAAATTTAAACGGGCATTTATGGCTTTGGGAGTTTTGTTGTAGTGTTTTGGGTTTGTTTGTTTGTTTATTTTGGGGAACATGGAGGGGCTGTTTGTTTGGCTTGGGCTGAATTTTATTGAGAATGTATGACTCACTTGTTAGCACTGTATTTAAATGTCTTTCTGTCCTTTTCTTGCACTTCTTGTAGTTATGTTGGACACAAAAGTTTATCTCAAAAACTGGGACATATCATAAGCATCCTATACAAGCAAGTGGACTGAGAAGAGAGACCATGAAACATTGCATTGTAGAGCCAGTTCAGAATAATTTTTTTACCACTTGAAAGTTGTAACTGGCATATGCTACTGATACCACTAAATGTCTGACAGACCTGTCACTTCCTCTGTTAAAAAAATATTTCCTGAAATTCGTACAGAGAAGAAAATTCAAAAAGCTGAATGCATACATTTTCAGCAAGACTGATTTTAAAGTTCCCCCTGTTTAAGTAAATAACTTCTGTATAAAAGTACATTATTTTTTGAAAATGTTAACTGACTTTCTTCACAGTTTGGCCTTCTCATATTTGTTAAATGACAACACTAAGATTGCAAATCATAAATTATCCAGGAAGAAATACTCTGAGATTACTTTCACTTCAGTAAAATTTGTCCTAATTGTCTTACAATAACCACTATTTGATATCAGCTTAGGAGTTCAAGAAAAAAGTATTATATATCTTGAATTCCTTCAATATATTAAAGATATCCAGACAGGCACTTGTAACCAAAAAAAAAAAAAAAAAAATTAATAACTCAATGAGGGGAAATGTTTCTTCTCCAACGTTTTTCACTTTCTAGAAATGTAGTATTATATAAAGCATATTTCCATGCCCACAAATGTCATCACAGCCAATCACAGATTTTAGGGCATTCTTTCTAACAGAAGCCAATCTGAACTATTTGAATTTTTTATTAGTGGAAAAATTATAGTTGAAGTCAGATGACTGAATGCAAACCCAGATTGCAGAGACATTCCAACTGCATGTGACTTCCCTCCACATGTTTAAGAAATGCAGTCATAGTTTTCTCTACTATTTTGGTGACCTTCATATAAAAAAATTAATATTAAAATTACTGAGGCAGCTTGGTCCTCTTTCATTGCGGAATACTTGCATTACTTCTTTATTAAAACTGTTCTAAAAAAGTTACCATTACCTTTATACAAATGAACAAATAAAAGAATGGAGACAAGCACTTTTTGTTACTATTTCTATTCTAGCTCAGGATTTTAGTCCTGCTGCACAAACAGGGGGAAGCATCTGTCCTAGTGTACTGTAAATTCAACCAGGAGTTAATTTGTACAGATTCAAGCATGCCATTTCTGATCTGCTAAGGAAATGTGCTTTGCAATTAAGTTACCAACAGTCAATGCAACAGATTTGTTTTGAATGATATTCAAATCTTCCCAGGAACACCGGAGTTGTTTCCTAATTGGTCAACATTTTATTATTTATTATAACATACTGCCATTTATTTTTATGCATAAATCGTTGGGTAGCAATGAAGATTTTTAAGACAATTTTACCCAGTTTTCATCCTCTGAAACCTTTATTGCACGTCTGCTTCCACAAGATGCTACCAATTAAGCACGGGGTAACAAACTCAGTAGAAATCCCTCTTTTACAGCAGACAAGCTGTGCAGAGGAATGCCCTTCCTAATGAAGAAACCCTGTTTTGCAGAAGTTTCTTCTTTGATTTCCAGGAGCTGATGAATTAGACCCATATGACTGAACAAACACTCTGTGGCCAGTCCTAAAATCTTTTGCAAGAGGGGCAGTTTTTTCCTGTTCTGTCCTGTCAATCATAAACTGGTTTTCCTTCTTTGGGTCACTTTTCTGCCTTCACTTATATGTGACACTTTTATTTAGAGATTATACTACCGAGCAAACAGTATGTCAAACGTAATTAGGACTCTTCTTCACAACACAGAATTGATTCTGGCATTGAAGACATGTAAAAGGGAGAGAATCAAAGATGATAAACATACAATGTCTTCATTTCTCAGCAAATAACAACTACAAAAAGAAGCACAGCTAATATCAGCAGTAGTGGGGCCAGGAGGACTAGGACAGTGATTGTCCCTCTGTACTCAGCACTGGTGAAGTCACACCTCAAATCCTGTGTTCGGGTTTGGACCCCTCACTACAAGAAAGACACTGACTGCTGGAGCTTGTCCAGAGAAGGGCAATGAAGCTGGTGAAGGGTTTGGAGCACAAGTCTTACGAGGAGTGTCTAAGGGACCTGGGGTTTTTTAGCCTGGAGAAAAAGAGGTTCAGGGGAGACCTTACTGCTCTCTGCAACTACCTCAAAGGAGATTGTGACAAGGTGCTGGTTGATCATTTCTCCCAGGTAACAAGCAACAAGATAAGAAGAAATGGTCTTAAGTTGTGCCAGTGGTGGTTCAGATTAGATATTAGAAAAATTTCTTCCCCGAAAGGGTGATTAGGCATTGGAATATGCTACCCAAGGAAGTGGTGGAGTCACCATCCCTGGAGGCATTTGAAAAACACATAGATATGGTGTTTAGGGACGTGGTTTGGTGGTGAATTGTCAGCACTGAGTTGATGGTTGGACTCAATGATCTTAATTGGAAGCTTTTCTAAACAGAAAAATTCTGTGATTCTATTACTGTGACTGCAGAGATACAGAAAAATTAGCACAGTTTAATATATGTATTGGTTTGTAGGATGGAAATTACTTAGTTGGAGTTTAGATGTTATACTTAATTGTTGAGCAAACAGGATATTGAAACTTCTCTATTTGAATATATTTGAAAAATATATATGTATAATAGAGGTGTCTTTTTCAATGGATGCAATATGCTAACTATAAGATGTGTAAAGGCAAAAAACAGTATACAGTCTGATTTTTCTGCTTATAGGTAAGCAAACAAGATGAGTCTTATCTGACCAAATGCATACATATAGCGTGTAAACATGTACAATGGAGCTGGTCATAGCTTTGTAGTCAGTGGAAAGAAATTAATACACCTAGGATTTGTTTAATCTTATTCCAAAACAGTTGTCAGAAATAGACCACATGTTCTAAAACTTCCTTCAAAGCCTTGAATAACAATATTTTCTACAGACATATAAATCTAAATCTATGAAATCGTCATTTGTGCTAAATCTCCTTTTCCCTTACAGTGCAGCAGTCAGGCTTGTGGACTTGTGCTTTTCCTGGCTCCTGCTGAGATCAGAATTTAAAAGTGCACTTATAGTAGGAGAAATGTCATGTTTACAGTTCTTTTCAGCATGGTGAGAAGCAGGAAGTGACAGAAATAGTATTCTTGGATGATGTTGTAGCAAGGGGCTCTCAGACATAATTCACATTATTCTTGAGGATTTGTCACAAGTGCCTTATCTTATGACTTTGTGAGTTTGCAGAGTGGTTGAAACTAAAATCTGTGGAATCCATCCATTTTGTTTTTCCATTAAAACAAAAAGGGTTTCCTATGACAAGATCCAAAAAGGAAGAAACAGACTTACCAAACAAAACTTACGTTAAGAATGCTTTGCTGGAAATATTTATACTTTACTTCTGGAAATTATACAAAATGCAATTTCACAGTGGTATCAGTTGAGTCAAAGGGTCTCTGTATGTTAAGATATTGAATGGAGGTCCAAGGTTATCCTTTCTGACCAATTTTGTTTAAAACTACTTGACACATTTTGAAATCTGTGTCTTCCAAAAGTCAAACAAAAACTGGCCTTTTAAAAAATTACATGAAGTTCAGAAAAACAATCTTTTAAAACGCTGAAGTAATACACAAAGTGCACAAGCAGGATCCTCTTTCTAACTCTCAGAAGTTTTTTCCAGCAGGTAGCATACTGTAATTCTGTATCTCTTCAATGAGGGTGTGTGAAACAAAGTTGCAGTCACTTTGGTTAAAATCTGATGTAATAAACAAAATTATGCCTTAAACTGTTAAGTTCGAGAGCTCGCCTAAAGCTGCTTTTTTGCCATTTGCTGAAAAAAATTACCTCTTTTCCACTATACCTACTGAACTCCTTGTGGGAAAATGCCTTAGTATGCTTAGTCTTCTAGGGCCTAATTAGAAATCAGTTCCTATTCAAACTTTTGAAGCCAACCTGTTGTGGTTTTTTTCCCTCAGAGTGGGTTAGAGAGCTAATGTAGTCAGTCAGACATTGTAAGGTGCCAGTAGCCTCAGGGGATGCACGGTGACAAAGCTGGAGTGGAAAACTCAGCACAACTGAGCCTAGAAGAGGACAGCTTGGCTCAACCTACTCCCTGCAGAGGCTGCTAAAGGCAGACAGACAGGCTGAACCTGAGTGAGATGTTTGTCTCTTCAACACGTACTCTAACCTGTGAATTTCTAAGTAACTGGGAACACTGCAAATCACTCTCCAAGAAGAAAAGCCTTCTTTCTTTATCCTACAAGAGCCAAGTCCCCTCCTTGTTGGCTTTCATCTTCTCTCTCTCATCAAAAGTAAAGTACAATTGAATGGCAGAGTTCATGAAAATAAAAAGTACTTGGAGAACAGAAACGTTGATTGTTGTGCTTAGATTTTAAATGCAAGATCTTTAATTTTGTTGGGTTTTTTTTGGTTTTTTCTCTTTTGTGTTTTTAGGTTAACAGCTGGAACACCACTGATGCTATAAGACCTGATTACTGTTGGAATGAGTTCTGGTAACCAAAGTTCATAATATGGTTTTGGATTTCTGGCTCTATCATTGTGTATGTGATGGCCACCAGTGATGTGAGAAATATCTCTCTGTACAATCAGACCCACTGAGCCAGATAAACCTTTGTCAACTCTCCTGATTTGTTGTTCTCAGGCAGCAAAGATGATGTGTTTCAAAACCACAGCAAGGAAAACTTTTTACACTAGACTTTATAATGAACAAAGTGAATGAGAAAGGGAAAAAGTAAACATATGAATTAATTTCATTAGTTTTACCCCTATATCCCTGATTATCCACTCAAATCTCTTTTACTGTTGCTTGTTAAAAAATCCCAACATAATTGAAGAAAGTTAACTTCTACTTACTCAACTTCTCTTTCTACATCACTCATGACACAGATATTATTTAAGTGATTCCTAACTTCAGTCCTGTTTTATTTCTTTCTGACAACCTCTTCTTTTTTTCATTAGATGTTAGAAAGACTGATGCTCTTTCTCTGAAGAACAGATTTCTGGTTTAATTTTCATGACCCAAAGTGAGAACCACTTCATCACTGGAGTTTGTTCACAGAAACAATGTACTCTAGAGTGATGATACTTTTTAGAAACATTTTTGAACTGATTACTCAAGTAATTAGGACATGTATGATGTCCCACAAGTCACTATTTTGCTTCTGAACCAGAACCCAAGTAAATGAATGTTACTAATATTTATGTGGCTTTGTGGATTTTGTATGAATGATGGACATTTGCATCATTAAACTCAACATATTTAATTGACACATCTGTTAGGAAATTTGGAATGGACTGGATGCTGAACAATTACTCTTTTACCACTAAAAATTACTATGATTAATGAAAATTAGCAAATTTAGGCTGCACAGGTTTTTCACAGATTGTTTTGCTATTGACTTGAGAACTTTGGATTTAAGTTTTATCGGTCCAGTACATATCATAGTGGCAGCTCATTTTTTGAAGGTCTTCTGATAAGCATTTTAGGCAAATGCATACTTGTACCTCCCAAAACTTTAGTTTTGTAGGTATAAGTACAGATCAAAATAGTACAGAGGGAAAGGAAAAAAAAAATTGCATCCTCATAGTTGAAAACAAAATCATTAAGCAAAGGATGACCTGCTTCACAGCTTGTACTGGTTAGAATGGACTTAGAGCCCAATTATCTTCTCCCATGTGCCCTGGTTTAACCCAGCTGGTAACTCAGGCCCACTCAGTTACTCACTCACTTCTCCTCACAGTGGAATGGGGAAGAGAATTGGAAGAGTAAAAGTGAGAAATCTCATGGGTTGAGGTAAAGAGAGTTTAATAGGTAAAACAAAAGCCATACAAACAAGCAAAGCAAAGCAAGGAATTCTTTCAGCACTTCCCGTGGGCAGGCAGGTGTTCAGTCATTTCCAGGAAAGCAGGGCTCCATCACACACAAATTTGTAAAGACAAACGGCATCACTCTGAATCTCCCTGCCTTCCTTCTTCTTCCCCAGCTTTATATGCTGAGCAGTGTCACCATATGATATAGAATATCCCTGTGGTCAGTTGGGGTCACATGTCCTGGCTCTGTCCCCTCCCAGCTCCTTGGGCACCCCCAGCCTCCTAGCTAGTTGGGTGAGGTGAGAGGCAGAAAAGGCCTGGAGGATTTGTAAATGTTGCTCAGCAGTAACTAAAGCATCCCTGTTTATTAACACTGTTTGCAGCATAAATCCAAAGCATAGCCCAATGGTAGTCACTACGAAGGAAATTACCCCTACCAAAAGCAGCCAACCATGCCAAATCCATACTTGCTCTATGCTTTTGTTTGTTTGTCTGTTTGTTTGTTTTCACCTCGTGGTCCTCTGTTTTGGAAATGATTTTCCAAGTCTGTATATTTCCATCAAGAACGTCACTTTTGTATGAAAATTAGTCTTACCAAAAAGAAATTTAAAGAAAAAATATAAAATACCCTGAATAGTATACATCAAGTTTTTTCAGGGTTTATTTGCCTGTGATAAAGATTCTCAGGTCTGAATGAATGTAATTCCAGGCCTACAAAGCAACAAAGAAAAAATAAACTGGAAAAAAAAATCTTTTCACTTTACAGACAATATTTCAGGAGTCTGAAGTTACATATTATAAAGTTAGAGTTCTTATTTTTTTATTTTTTTTCTCCCAAAGCCTTGGGCAACAGTATTGATGGCTGTTGAAAGTCAAAGGAGGTTTCACATCCAAGTCTCTCTGCTAAAACAGCTCAATAGAATAGAGCACTCTTATTATGATGGCAAGAGTGTTTTTCTATTTGAAATCTCTCTCAAGTGTGTTGCTGAAAGACTTTTTCTCTGGCCTTGACAGAAACAGCACTGCCTTGCCCTATTTTTTCATATACTCATTTCTGTGGTATTTCTGTTCACCCTCAATCATTTTCAAACACTATGCTTAATGGCTAGTTTTCTTTATGAATATATTTTCATTTTTCTCATCTGCTGCTCTTGCAGTTCTCTATATGATATTACAGAGACTGTTGCTTTTCACCTGTGTTTTAGAATAACACTTATATTTTGAGAAGTGACCTGTGTTATGGCTGTTCAACTTGAATAGGTGTCTCAGAGGTGAATGATTTACTCTCTAGAAGTGTCTTCTCTCTCCATATGGAAAAGGAGCTTGAATAAAAAGTTCAGACAGACACTAAACTTCCACTCAGCCAAAAAATAGATACAATGAATGACACTATCTATATTGGAGGTAGCTATACCAGTAATTTAGATACTTGCTTGTAGACAGCTATGTGAAAACAACTAAGGTCCCTGCCCTCATCTGGATGTGATTCCTGACCAATAGCAAACATACATTTTACCCCTAGTGTTTTTCCACCACACAACCCACTGAGGATTCAGGTCTCTGAAGGACTTACTGTTGTGGTTCAACCCCAGCTAACAAAAAAGTGTAATGCAGCTGCTTGCTGCATCTTCCAAAATTAGAAAGACAGATAATGTATCTAAAACTATTTGAAGAAGAAAGTGGACAAAGACTTTTTCATGGTGTGGCCTTTAGCCTTTATTGATTTATGGATCATTGTTGCTTAAATGCCCTTTATACAAAAGTTAGGAGGACACTGGGTATCATGGGGCAGATGGGAACTTGTTTTAAATGTAATACACATTTTGAGTTAGTTTGCGTATTTCTAAGTGATCATTCAGACAGAATTATAGCTCTAGGTGTGCTGAGATTTTGTTTCCTCTGTAGTACTATATTTCCTACTCACATCATAACAGATAAAATGGTCCCTGGAGCTCGGTAGGAACGAGTTAACAATATCCAATGCAAAAGCAGTAAGACCATGCTTGTCTGTGTACCTTTGGGGTTTTCTTAAGGATAGGATTTTTTTCAGAACTTCATTTATTTCTCCTTCACTAGTTATTACAACATATATAATGCACCAAGCTGCATTAGATGACTTAGAAATATACATCACTGAGAGCCAAAGCTGCTGCTGGATCCTTTCACAGAACTGGGAGATCTGATAAGGAGAGAATATAGCCTGGACTGAAGAAATGGAATGTGATTAGTGCTCTGTTGGGGAACCTGTCACATCTCATTGGATCGTTATGTATCATATCATATCATAACTATAATCCCTTGAAATCCTATTCTAGAAATCCAAAGCTGGTTTTGCAAAGCACTGCATGGAAGCCACATAGTTTAGAAATTACTGTGCTTTCTACACACAGTAGGAACATACTACACAGATATAACGAACCAGGCTGTAGCTGTCTCGTATTTTATACATCAGAAAATAAGTTTCACATTTTATAGAAAGTGAATTCACTGGAAAGAGTTGTGATTTACATATTGAAAGGTGAAATGTCCTATTTGTAGCTAGGATTACAGTTCTGGATGACACTCATAACTGAATATCTGACAAGTAGAATATAAGTAGACTACTTTGGAAATAGCATCTAGATCCTTGTGTCTACAGAAGACAGTAGTAGCACTGTGCTGAGAGAAACAAGATCTACACTTACAGTGATTCTCATTTTAAAAATTATACTTGTGGAGACATCTGGATGACTTAGTAGATAATGTTTTTAAAGAGCAGAAAAATTCTGATGTGAAAATTCCTCAGATGCATCCATCATGTCAGTGTACTGTTTTTATGATTAATTCCCATGTTCTGCCCAGGCTCTTAAGTGCTACAGCTTTCCATGTACAAATAATTAGGACTATACTGGTAAGTTTTGTTACCACTGTAGACTCTATTGGTTGGAAATTCATGCAGGAAAAATCTTTGTTCTGCCTTTAGGAATTTACACCTGCTTCCTTAGAAGAATTTGGGGATAGTCATTTTGTCAAGTCTTAGGTAGACTTTTCACACTTCTACTTTGTAGTTCACCCACACTGAGCAGTATTTACAGATGGCTACTAAGAGAAAAGTATATCTTTCCAGGATGGAAAATTTCCCTAATCTATCATCTTAAACCCTTCTAAGGGTCCTTCATACATATGCAAATTATTCAGGAAAATCTGTTTTTCAGTACTGCTAGAATTTAAATGTCCAGAACACATTGCTTGTTCCCCATTAAACCTAATCCTACACACTTCAGACAGCTGCTTTCCTTCTCACTATCCCCGTATAGTCTTTTTTCTTCTTTTTTTATTTTGCTTTTCTTTGATATCTCTGTTTCTCTAATGGTTTACTAGAATAGGAATGAACTTTATAAAATATTTCTGTTTAAAAATACTGCAGAAGAAAAGTATATTTTTCCTTAGTGTTAACCTGGTCCACAACATTTCCAGCTAAGAAACAATCCTACACCCACAATGGATCATTTTGCACTTGATTTTTTGATGTGATGGATACAAATACTAAGAGACTGCAAGGCTGATCCCCTACTAATGGAAGTGTTTTCCACCTGGTTGGGAAAAATGGGACTGTGGAGTCTACAGTGGCAACAGATTTCTACTTCACAGGTCAAACCCATCAAATGTTATTTTTCTGCTATTTTGTGGCTGGGCTTTTTCTTCTAGTCCACAGTATAGTAAAAAACCAGAGAAAGAAAGAGACTCTGCATATTAAGTGTTATTCATATTTTTGTTGTTTTGCTGTTTAATTCCCCACCCCCACCCTATATTATTGGGGTGGTTTTTTTTGTTTTATTCCTTGCATCACAATGCCCTGAGTTCCCAATGGAAAGGAGGAACCCTGCTGTGGCAGGCGCTGTATAAGACTATAATGAAAAGGGAGTCCCTGCCCAAAGGGCTTACTTAAGTTTTTTTAACTACTGATTCAGTTTAAGATTGCAGTTCTAACAACTTGAAGTATTCTCTTTCTCTCACTTAGTCTTTTCTAAGAACAGAAAGACTAAATTGTCCTCTGGCTTGTAAAATAACTCAGAATTTTTTCTGTAATGCTCCTTTTTCATCACATTTTTGCATCAGTTGTTTCTCATATGGTTTAGCCCTGAAACACATATATTACTCACTGAAGTAAGTGAAAACACATGACAAGGTACTAACTTACCCTTCCCCCTACAAAACCTAAGTTATTTGAACTGCTTCAAGTTTTGGTTTTGGGGTTTTTTTTACCAATTAATTACACAGTCTTGTGCACTGAAATTCATCGTGTGAATACAGTACACATTGCAGGGCGATCATATTACATCGTAGACATCAGTGGGGTCACTACTAATCAAGAAGTGTACTGTACAGAGGAAGGCCTCTGGAGAATATTGTCCCAGTTTTCAAGAAGGGCAATAAGGAGGACCTTGGAAGCTACAGGCCTGTCAGTCTCACTTCAGTGCCTGGTAACCTTATGGAGAAGATTATTCTGGGAGGTACTGAAAAACATCTGAAAGAAAATGCAGTAATCGGTCACAGCCAGCACAGTTGCATGACAGGAAAGTCCTGTTTATCAAACCTGATTTCCTTTATGACAAGATAATCCACCTAGCTAATCAAGGAAAGACAGTCGATGTCATCCTTTTGGATTTCAGTAAAGCTTTCAATACTATTTCTCATAGTATCCCTTTGAACAAACTGTCCAGCCCACAGCAGGATAAACACATCATGTGGTGGGCAAGCAACTGCCTCACAGGTCGAGCACAGGAGGTAATAGTGAATGGGGTGACATCAGACTGGTGACCTGTCACTACTGGGGTTCCACAGGGCTCCATCTTTGGCCCTGTGCACTTCAACATTTTCATTTATTACTTGGAAACAGTATTGGAAGGGATACTAAGCAAACTTGCTGATGACAGAAAACTGGAACTGTTGACTGCCCTGAAGGCCCTGAAGAGAGATCTTGACAAATAAGAGGACTGGGCAATCACCAACCATATGAAGTTTAACAAGGGAAAGTACCAGACTCTGGACCTGATATGGGGCAACCCCTGATGTACGTACAGACTAGGGAATGAGGTGCTGGAAAGAAGTGCCATGGAAAAGGACCAAGGGTTCCTCATAAGTGGCAAGTTGAATATGAGTCAGCAGTGCTCTGGCAGCCAGGAGGGCCAGCCGTGTCCGGGCGAGCATCAGGTGAAGCATTGCCAGCTGGTTGAGAGAGATGATTGTCCTTCTTCAACTTGAATATCAAGTGCAGTATTGGTCATTGCAGTATAGGAAAGATATTAAGCTGGTAGAGAACGTCCAAAGGAGGGTAATGAAGATGGTAAAGGACCTTGAGGGGAAGACATATGAGAAGCTATATGAGGCTGAAGTCACTTAGTCTGTTCAGCCTGGAGAAGAGGAGACTGAGGGGAGACCTCATTGCAGTCTAGAACTTCCTCATGAGACAAAGAGAAGGGGCAAGCACTGATCTCTTCTCTGTGGTGACCAGCAACGGAACCCAAAGGAATGGCCTGAAGTTGTGTCAGGGGAAGGTTTAGGTTGGCTGTTAGAAAAAGGTTCTTCACCCAGAGGGTGGTTGGGTACTGGAACTCCCCAGGGAAGTTGTCACAATACCAAGCCTTCCAGAATTCAAGAAGGTTTTGGACAATACTCTCAGTCACATGGTGTGACTCTTGGGGATCTTCTTGTGTGGGGCCAGGAGATGGACTTGATGATCTGCATGGGTCCCTTCCAGCTCAGCATATTCTGTGATTCTGTGACTATTATTTCAAATCTGAAATATATTTCAGTAAAAAGTCTCTATGCTCAGAAATAATGAAAATTATTTTGATTTTGCTTTTTAGAGAGTGGCATGGTGTTTTCTCCTGACTTTCAATCAAAAGAAAAAAATGGAAAATTTTTAAAAAAGTTTTCATTTAGATCGAAAAAATAAGTTAAGGTATTTTTTCACTAAATGTTGTAAAATTGGATTTTGATCCTTTAAAATCATGGGCTGCTCTACCAAACCATTACTCATCAGAATGTATTGGTTGATGATATTGCAAATATAAGGACTCTTCATCCTTCATCTGAATATGAAACTTGCCACAGGCAATATATTTTCTTTGTCTTAAACAGCATTGTTTTAAAAATCCTCTTCTAAAGCATTTTAGTCTCTGTGCATTTAATTAAAACCAACTTTTCACTCATTTGAATTAGAAGCCTGAAGGAGAACAAATACAACTCCCATTTCCTATCCCTAAGGCACTTATTTTTGAAGACTGACACACTTTCATTTCGGTAAAGGGATTTTGGATTTTAGAGTATGGATAAGACCAACCTTTTCATTAATTAAAACCAACAAGAGTAACAGTACCCTGTATAAGCAACACTTTAGTTCTCTATTGAAATGTAGCTACACCTGGAGTATAGAACAACAATATACTTGGAATACAGAGCATGCAGCTGTATCAGTGTTAAACAACAGGCTTTTGGGTGTCTGGTTCATTATTCAGAAAAGTTACTGAGTTACAGAAAAGATGTATTTATGGGAGGAGTGGAAAATCTAACCAGACAGGCAGGCTCTCTTTGCTTCCCCTGCATTAACACTGTTGACTGCACAGAGCAGGCTGCCAGCCCATTTGAATCAAACACTGAACACACTCTAGGCCTTCAAGCAGTGCTCTGAAGCACTTCCTCAAAATGTCCTCTTTTTTTAGAGCAAATATTGATCAATACAAGCTGTAGAAATGACAAAGCAGGCTGAACACCCTGTCTACTGTATTTGCAACATTTTTCACTACATCTTTACTACCCTCCCCAAGCACTTTTACCAGGGAAAAAGTAAAATATTTACACGTTAAAATTTAGTGCTTTCAATGCTTGAATAACAGTGGCTTAAAAAAATTAGCATCTACAGTGTCAAATTACAGCAGTTTGTCTTTCAGTTTGTCTTCATTTTTGGCATCTCTTGGTTTGTTTATTTGAAAAAAGAATCTTAAGCACAGGACAATTGCTGCTGCATCTTAACCTAACACACTGCATACATCACATTTTACAGGCTCATGATGCTATAAAGTAGCTGCATGTTTAATGAATAATTGTATAGTAAATCCACTCCACATGAAGACAGTACTGGGTTATAAGGTGTCTAAGGCTGCCAGAAGTTGTTCCAGGACTTCAAGCAAATGTAGTCCTTGCTGCTGTTCATTTCAGCTGTTTTCTTTCTTCTCTTCTTTACATGTTCCTTGCTGCCAGAATCCACTCTTCTTCCCTCCCAGCAGCCTGTGAGCCATGCCCAAATGGCAGCAGATACTGAGGAACAGAGGGCACAGGAGAAATGGGCAGAGTGGCATTGTGGTGGGCAGTGACCACGTACAGGTGGTGTGGCAGAAGCTAACCCACCAATTCTTGGTCCAGGGGAATTGCCTTAAATTGTTTTCTTCCCCCTTGTGCTAGGACTGACATTAAAGGAGTTTGACTACATTGTCTCACAGGCTGTTGAAGTATAAGGTTAATAAAACAGAAGGATATGCAGTCCTCTCAGAGTTTTTTTTACTGTTTTGGAAATGACAGGCTGGGTGGGGAGCTTCTTTTCCTTCTGATCTTTTGTTTCCTCCTCTTTTGATCTTTCTTCTTTGTTAGTGTTTCTTCACACCCTGCACACATGTTCAGAGTAAGAGCTGAAAAACAAGTTAATAAATAAATTCTGCATATTTCTATTTTCCTGAAGTAGTCTCTGCCATACATAAAAGATGATTGATTTCTTTGAATGAAACTCTCAAAGCAGCAGCATGTATGGTAAACATATTCGCCTTGAAAATAGGTATGCTTTTCTGTTACAATTTCTCATCTAAAATAGATGGATATTTTAGCCTTAAAGAAAACATGAGTCACTTTTGGAATACCTGGGTGAGTAAAAAAATGCATACTTGCACTTTCTTCTGCATCACAGTCTTGCTATACAAGACACAACACATCCCATCTTTCTCTGCTTAGCTTCATAACAAAGCGCTGTCCAAGTTGATAAAACCAAACTGAATGATTTCACTCTCCTGCACCTATTTATAGATCACTTGGTTCACCTCATGGCAGTCAATGACCTGACTGTAAAGACCTCCATAAACTATGAAAGTTTTTTAATCAGACCTGATACCCTTGTGTGTAGAGAGAGTGTGAGCGAACAGGTCAGGGTGATGTTTCTACAAGTCACCTTGGCCTATGGATTACTTTAGGTTACTTTGCTGATGAAAGACTTAGCACTTGGGTTCTCAATAAGTATAGGGAAAGAGAGGAAAACAACTGATACCAGAACAGCATATCCTTCACAATAATCTCAGTGAGTTTTTAATGTTCTTTTGGATTTGCTGTTGTTGTTGCAGGGGAATAAACCTGGCTTTACTTGATGCTGAAAAAGAGGATGGTCTTGGGAATGTGCCTTTTTCCTGGTTTTTATATTCTTTCCTTAAGCATTCACTTTTGGTAGCTGTTACAGAAGAGAAACTGGACCATATGACCTCTGGTCTCATTTATTATCGCTGTGTACTTGGAGGCTAGCAGCAATTCTACAGTAAGTCACATGTATCCTAGAAAGCAATTATTGTGCAAAAGATGGTGTAGAATGATAAAGACTTATTTGTTATAAAATATGCAACAGTAAATATTGCTCAGTGAGATGTTTTCAAAATCTATTAGCTCTTCATTAAGAATAACTTCATTGTTACCGGATGCCTTTAGCAGTATTAACAGCAGAAAGATTTTACAGTACGTTGAATGATGCAGGTCAAACAGACAGCACATGTATAACTACCTAAGTGGGAATTCAGTTGAAGAAATACATATGTATGCAGTGATAAAAACAAACAATAGATTGAATCCATGTAGGTATAGCTCCATTAACTTTAGTGAGCTAAACTGACAGAAACCAACTAAAGATGTGGACCAACAGTTTCTCAGGAGTTGTATCTGATTTATATCAGTATGTAACATGAATAGAATTAATTTTATCCCTACTGTGACTCAAAATATTGCAAAAATATTTTGTAAAATGTCCAGGAAAAAATGAGATACTCAGAAGCATATATCCCTCTCATAAATTCACTGGATTCCACTTGAAGAACACTGCGCTCTGAATGTCTTTTTAATGGTGCTGTCCTACAATAAAATATGTCTGATTAAGTGCCCTAAGAAACATTATCTGTAGGGTTCTATGTCTGGTGAATATCATTTTGAAGGCTTTTCTTTCTCTGATTGTGATAAAAGGGATGTAATGGTCAGTTGTCATGTGTTCTAAGTGACTGGACCTGATTTACTGTTGAACTGTTGCAATTAGTATGAGCATTAAGTCACACTTTATTCTGTTACATATTTTCTAACAAAAATATAATAAGACTTCTTGATTTAGTTGGAACTTACATAGAAGGAAAAGTACAGGTTAAGAATGTCTGCACCATCTGATATTGTATATGAAGTAGTAGCTAAGAAAACTAAAGTTGTAGTATTTCTCACCTACCAAATGGATAGCAAACAGGGTGAAATGCAGAGTGTGATTTCTTACCCTAGTCCTTGAAAATACCTTTAGACTGCTATCATATATTACATATAAACTTCCAGCTTTTAGGTTCAGGTATGTACACTACCTCTCTCTTGGATATATGTTGAACAAGGTCCAAAAATTATCACCTTTTCACTTCTATTTGCATTGGTTTACATTGAAGGGAAAATCAGTCATGCCAGTAGGAAGGAAACAACAGCATACTTCGAAACCAGGTGCCCTTATCAGGCTGATCAGCAAAACTTTTTTTATCACAGAGCCCCATGCTGCTGAACATGATCAGAAGAAGTTCCAGCCCTTCAACACATGTCTAGGGTATAAAAATCATCAAGAAAAGGCTCACTAGAAACATAACTCAATCAAAAAAAAAAAAGTCAAGTCTAGGCTTTAAGTGCAAAACTAATGTTTTGTTTTGTTTTGTTTTGTTTTGTTTTCTAGCTCCATGTTAAGATCTATGTAAAGATGGGTCCATTTCACAGTTTTCAATTGAATACTTAAACTGGAGTAACAGGTATTTGACTCAAGTCTATGACTAAGACGTTCGTAGCTTTTAAATTGTACCCAATTAGTAAAGCTTCAGCTATTGTTCAAGACACACAGTCTCTTCAGAGGTTTACATGCATACATGAGCATGACTTATAATCTCTTACAGGCTGTTTGAGGAGTACTAAGTAGGTAGATAAGTCAATCTTAGCGCTCAGACTTCCGGATAACCACAATATTAGAAAATTATTACAGACTAATAAGAGGAATAATTAAGAAAAAAGGGAAATTCAACTCATTCTCAAGTACTTTTTTAATTAGATCACATATATTATATCTGTCCATTGAATGCAAAAGGGAAGCATTGAAGGCTGTGAAATCCTTCCTCCCCATGCTACGTTCCAAACAGCCACAATATAATGAATGTGTTCATCTGTTCCAGCAGTCTCTGAAGTGGGATGTTGTGTAATGAGAAGACATAGCCTTACAGATATCACCAAGAAAAGATGAAGCAGTGTCCCATGATTAGGATGAACCTTCCCAGACTGACTGTCTCTGTGCTAGACAGAAGCATTACTTGTTTTTCTACAGGCACTGGATGTTCACACATGTATGTGTTCATGGTGCTTCTGAAACTTTTCTTAGTAGACAACAAGAGAGACAGGAGGATGAGTTTAAAGTACTCCATACTTTAAAGTACAAGAGGTTCTCAGACTTGCAGTGGAAAATAATAATTTGACAGGGATTAAAAATAAAGAAAAAAAACCCCAAACAACAGGATGTTTCTGCCTGACAGAGCAGTACAAAGAAAATTATATATTAGGCGGTATTCCAACAGTGGTGCAAGTGATTCCATAAAGCCAAACTAGTTAAAAATATGAATCAATTGGTCTAAGGAGAGGCTTAAGCTTGATAATTGAAAATAGGAAACAGCAAGTGGTTATTACAGGGAAAGAATAGGGAGTGGGGGAGTGGGAGGATGGTATAATGAGATTTTTGTGTGTGATGTAAGGTCTATATTATCTAAGCTGGATGTATTACCATCAGCACAGAATTTTCAGTCAAAATGTATTTTGTTTATTGAAGTCGAAGAATAGCTTATCAAGACAGGATCTCTAGGAAAATATTAGTGCCTGAAAAATAGAAAAGTTTAGTTTGTGTAACAAGCAAAGAATGAATGTTTGCTACTGTAAACCATGTGTGAACTAAAGACCAGGCTAAAATTTGTGAGAAACTTTGAATGCAGTATATTAATTATAATGTAATCTTTGCATTAAAATTATGTTCAGAGCCACTGATGTAATAACTTATGGGAAATAAAAATATTACCAAATTCACAAAACAATTAATTCAAGTGGAAGAAAGGGAAATACCTCAAGTATGTGGTCAAAAATAAAGTGCACAGAAATATTTGGCTAGGAAAGGAATATCTGAATGTACAGAAAAAAAATTAAAGTACGAACAGCACTTGCAATGTGCTGAAGCTTGAAATGGAACATTTCTATGAGACAAAAAGATTGATAATACTGTTTGCAGCAGGACTTCTTCATAAGTGTTAATGCTTTTCTGTAATTCATCAAATCCATCCATAAAGTGATTTTCAACTGCTTTTTGTAATTTGAAAAGCATATAAAATTTTCCAGCAGGTAAACTAAACCTGCTGAAGAGAATTTAAGCTTCTTGACTCTCTGCTTACTTTCCTTAGTTACCTTACACAAATCCCTTGAAAATATAATGGCCAGTCTCTTCACGAACGAAGAACCGGGGAAGGTCTTTTCACCTTCCAGCCTGCGCATTGGATTTTTTTAGGTGAGACACAGTGTGCGCGGAACTGAGCCCACCCTTTAATCCTGAGGTTCATCTGCCGGGGCCAAGCACGCTTGGACAGTGGCAGCGAGGTCCTCAGGACGTAGATGGATTGCCTTGCAGGGCTAACGAGCTCCATCTGCCCGGGGAGGGGCCCCGACCGGGAATTGAACCCGGGTCTCTGCAGTGACAGTGACAGCCCCCTGGACCACCGGGGGCTCCCTTGAAAATAGACCACAAACGTCAAGGTATCCATGGATCCCAGCCTAAAAATTACTTTTCAATACTCAAGGTAAGTTACTTTAGTTTAGTAGGGGTGGGGGTGAAGGAGGCAAATTCTCTCAAGCTTTTAAAAAATTATAACTGACATTCTAAATGGAGAAAGTCTGTACAATACCATAATAAAAACATGAACATGGGTCAATTCTCTGTGTATTAGGTAGAAATATAGGGTCTGGTAATGACTTAGATAAGATATCTAGGACCATGCAGGGAGGTGTGACCTGTATTAAACACTGAACAGCTGTGATTTCTACAATATTAGGTGTTCCATGAAATAAAAACAAATTGTTGTTACATAGCATAAATATGGTAAATATTGTAATTTTAGTTTTGTTAGAAACACAATCTTCTTGTTTTCAAGACTTGCACTTCCATTTCTTTTGTTTTATTGTGTCAACCTAACTAGAAATGATACTAAGTAAAACTAATATTCCACGAATATTTTGGTCATTTTTTGTGCACATCATTCATAATTAAACACAGAAGTGATTTTAATATCTAAAACTAACCATTGGCATAAAACTACTCTTCAAATTCTTTATGGTCAAAAATGCAAATAAAAGTAGAAATTAAGTGTTTCTGTTCACATAAAAATTGCTGAAAGAAATCAGTTAGGTGAGAGAATTTTTTTCTGTTTTCTGAAGTGTTACATTCAGAAAACCTTCACAGCCATACGAGAGAAACTGAAATTAAACCCTTTTCCTCTGTTATTACATATATTCACAATCAGTTATGCAAAATATATAATCGTAGGTGGTATGACACTAGGAAATTCCTGACCATAAAATTATCAGACAAATATGGATCTGATTGTAATAAGGGACTACCACAGATAAAGAGTTTGTTGTAAAAGGTTAAGGTTACCATCTGGAACAAAGTTCCCCTGAGTCTACCTCAAGTAAATTAAAACATGTTCTTCAATGGCTCTTCAAATCTCTTTGACCCTATTCTGGTTTGTCAGGACGGTTAGAAAGTTAGAAAAGGCTCTTTTTGTTTCATAATTCAATTAAAATCAGTTTGGATAGGGATAATTCTTTTGTGGATCATAAATAAAATACATGAGAACTGAGGTGAGTAATATGACCGTATTGATATAACACTGATGGAATGTTGTTTGTTAAAATACCCTAAAAAATAGTAATTTTATTGAAAAATGTCAAAAATGTAAGTTTTACCTACTTTATTCTTCTTTTTTTAGCAACACACGACATCTTGTGATTGCTCTCCACCATTTTGCAATTAACATAAATCTGCTTCTGAGACTGTTACATTTATGAGCATCAGTAAGCAAGCTAGTCTTTTATTCAGCATTTTTATTTCATCAAAGGCAGTTAGATTACTCTTTTTGTATATGACTAGGCATCCTTTCCACTAGGATGCTAAAGTTCCATCCTTTCTGATGCTTAGTAGACCCACATTCTTTAACAAACAGTGGAGCTATGAACTTTCGGACCCTCATAAAATTACCAGTTTCTGCATTCAGCTTCACATTTTAGGCGTTCTGATGATGTATGATTGTCATGGGGGATGATTCCTGAAACCTATATTTTGTAGGTATAGCAATGCATGATCAGCTTCTGCTTAATAATAAAAATAATTAATAATAAAAACTGTTATTGTTGTTAATATTATTATATAAACATTATATTAATAAAATAATAAATACGTAATGTGAAATGGATTATATTCAAAGGTTATTATATTAGCAAAGAAGAAATCGGAGCAAAGAAAGAAAATAAGGCCTGGTATATTGGAAATTTTTCTTAAAAAGTCCTTCACATCATTCCCAAAGAAACATGAACTGAACTGTTCAGTACTATGAAGTTGACATTCACAGACCAAATTTAGGTAATGATAAACTTAAATTTGGAGGTTTGTATCTTCATAATTCTTCACCAGCAGATGTGACATATATTGTGAATCTATGAGTCATAATACCAAAACATTCCTATGGCTTAGAACCATAATGTACAAGCAATATGGGTTTCAGAGGTAGAAAGGGACTAAGAATGGTTCATGAGTGGAATGGGACAGGAAATAATTTCTCCTTGAATAGATGGAGACAGTCTCACTTGGCTGTAGTGTCTACCAGACCCCTGTGGCTGTGAATTTAAAGTTTCCAGCATTGCCCTACCAACCAGGCTCTGCTAGTCATGGGCTGCCTGCTTGATGACACAAGAGCTGGATGCCTCTCTGCTATCCTCAATGAATAGTGAAAATCTTCTCCAGAGTGCAAATCAGAGAACTAGGAATATGCTCCTGCCCTGCTTTCCCTCTGGATGAGCCCAGTTCTTTCTATTTCTTACAGAGATACAGAAGTCATTCTAGACCTCTAATCTAGGTTTAGAGGTTAGATACCTAACGTTATTAGCACGAATACATCACAGAATGTACTCCACCAAAATGATTGCACGCATGAACTGCAATAAAAAGCAGTTTGCCAGAGCGTGCCAGAATTAATGACTGAGATAGACTATAAGACAGGAAAAAAAAACTGAGAGGGAAAGGCAGGGAGCTCTTCAGAATGCATCAGCTGTGCAGTGTTTAAAGGCTTTTAAAATGAAATACCTCTTTCAGTGCCCTCCCTCAGGACTTTTAATTGAAGCCTTATGAACAAAATGACTGCAGTAGTTCCTTTGGGAATAATAATTGTTGGGAGTGCCCACGACAATGGAGCAGAAATCCCAAAGGTGCTTAAAAGAAGCAGTAGGCATGAGGTTGGATCATAAGCAGAAAAGCATAATGTCTTTTCCCAGAGGTGCTGCAAAAGGAATGCAGGATAAAAAGTTGTGCAATACTGGAAATTTAAGCAGCATTTGCAGTATTTTGAAACATCTCATTATTTAAAATGTGAGGTCAGTTTAAAGCTAAAGAGAACAGGACACAGCAATAGGTTCTAGGGTACATATAGTCTCAGAATTTTTTTTAATGGTGGCTACAGAAGGTTAAGAAAAACTCAATTTGTTTCCTATAGGAAGTTTTGAAGAAGCTACACATATTTCCACTCTGATATGTTTTTTCAGGGAGAACTTCTCAAAATGCCACTAAAACCTCAACCTTTAAAGCATTTTGGTTGTTAAAATGAAAATTTGCTTCTCTGATTTTTTAAGACATAAAGGAAACAAACAAACAAACCCATCTCTTAGCTATGGTAGTTTTTTTTTTCATTTAAAAATATCTTACTCTCTTTCACTTGTGACTTTGTTTAGGCTCATGGGACTGAGTTGTTTACATAGAGGAAAGGAATTGTAGAGGCAAAATATGCCCTACACAGAAGGTAGGCATTTTTTCTTATCTTCTATACATTTCTGTCTTCCTATCCATTTTTATCAGTCTTTCTCCCTTTCCCATCACAGATCTATTTCTGAGGGAAATTTCTGCTGTTGCTGTCCATTGTCTATCTATGTACTTCACTTAACTGCGGGAATATTGGGCAACACTTCATAGGCAGCCATAGCTCCAGAAATGAAAATGTTTACAGCTTGCACAGGTTGTATCTATTCTCAACTCATTCATGGTAGTTCTGAGGCTTTCCTGGCATGTACAACAAAGTTGGCATGAGCACACACTCTAAATCCCACTCTTTGGAACAGCAGCAGATTTATTGCATTGGGATTATGTAGTCAGTCTTTGATTGGGCAGTAGATTAAACTCTCTTTAGAAGTTTTGGGTTTGGGGATCCTGAACATAGCCATGTAGGCATACTCCCATCATCTGTGAACTGACATACAGAAGCTCTGGAGAGGGTAAGCAAATATATTTTTACTCATGGAGAGAGGAAGGTCTCACCTTCCCATTAAGAGTCCCTTGTGATTTTTCAGTACATACACCTTAAAAAATAAAGGCTGGTCTTTCAAGTTTCTTATTCCTTTTAACATTCCTGACCTTCCTATTGCTGCACTGTAAAGACTGTTACTGATCGCTAGTTAATGATGGCTAGGTTTTCAGAAGATGAAGGACAGTATCTGTAAGGAATTTTCCTGTTAGTTTCAGTATGGACAAGTTTCAGTGTTGGATTTAAAAACCAGTGATCTTTGGCTGGTAGGAACATTTAGGTCACCATAGCTTGCAACAGGTGTTGAATACAGATTAAAGAAGTAAAAGACTAAAGGAGAAATTGTTTTTTACCAGAAATAGTGGCCTAAAGCACTTTTAGTAACCCAGTTCAACACCTTATTTCACTTTAGAGACTAAACTGAACCCCATTTGTAGGCCAAGACATTTAGCTGAGAAAGCTGGTTGTGAGAATAGTGCTGTATAAATTCTGTGCTGGACCCTGTTGCTGTATTAAGCAAGGCACCACTTGCAGGGAGAAACAAAGTCTTTCATTACACGAACTGATTACCATACTCTCAGAGCTATAAACTGCTGCTGTTGCTACGTTAAACCAGCTGTTCCAGCCTGCTATTGAAATCTTTATCTGTCTCCATTCCCATGTGTCTGCATTAATCACAAGAGCAAAAACCCACAATGAAAACATTTCTATTAATTAAAGCTTTCTTGTTTTCTGGAAAGAAAAGATGAGTTTTGTAATATGCTAGTTGTTCTTGTTTAATGGACCATTGTTCCTTGCCTGTGCAGATGAACTGAAAAGCTGGAGAATGACCAATAATACTCTGTTACAATGATACTGTATCACTTTCATTAACCAAAAAAAAAAAAAAACCCAAACCCCAAAACAACAACAACAAAAAAAAAACTTAAAAAGAATAAATAGTTTCTGCCAACTGTAAAGCATGTGATGTGTCTTTTACTGCTAAGCTTGTTTCAACTTTGGCCTGCAATACTATTTATCTGAATAGGTCCTTACAATGTTTTGAATATATATACATGCAGGGACTTCTCGGAAGTATGTGAAAGTTCATAAGGCCAAGACAGTAAGACACAGTCACATATAACCATTCATATAAGCATATAAGACCAATTCATATAGATTTAAATATTACTATATTTAAATATGGATTTGAACTGTTTTGTTGTATTATTTCTTCTATGGATCTGTTCTTACTAACTTATCCAAACTCCATGCAATCTTAGTTCAAGAACTGGATTCTTAATATTTGCTTACCGATTACCCTTTTCACCCTGCCATTGCACAAATGTGTCCTTGGCATTCTATAGCCAGCTTAATAAAAATCTTTTAAAATAGCAGTAAATATCAAGGGAGCAAGACTAAGAGAAGGAAATTATTTCACTGAGTACTTCAAAAACCTTTCTCTTGGACTCTGACATATCCAAAACTTCAAGAAGACTCATTTTTGCAGACAGAGTTATTGCAATGTCTAAAAAATTTTGGCACTGAGTCTGGGAAAATAGCATAAAAGGCAGTGGTAAAAAGGCGCAGCAGGTGATGATGCCACTCAAAATTCCACTGCTCTGTGGCAGGCACTTCTGCCTGAAGCCTTCAAGCCTGGTTGCTACATTTACAACCCTTGCAGACAACATAGTTGAGCCAAAACAGGAGAAGGAAGAAAGTATTTAGCCCTGAGAGAAGCACTGGCCTGTGGCACGAGAGTAAAACCAGGAGGCAAACAAACAAACTACAGATATGTCTGGAAAAATGGTAACAATTGGATCTGAGTTTGATAAACAATTTTAAGAAGCAAAGGGATGTATAAGCCATCAATATCTATGGATATAATAAGGGAGACCTCAGTTACTTGTCTTTCCTTTGCTTCTCTGTCTCTTTCCTCAAAGAATACAAAATAATACACTGCAGATTAGGAACCTGATAAGTGAATGGGATGTATGAAAAAAAACAGAGGTGCATACATCCCCAATGGAACTTCACTGTGATTACTGGAATTATTCCAAGGCATGAACTAGGGTCATAATTTCATATTTATAGTAAAACCTTGGAGATTAGTATAAATTGTTAGACTTAAGTTTTGGAAAATCTGCCAAAATCCTTTCTACAACCCCTTCAAATCCCACACTTGACATATTGTTTATGTTTTGGATACTAAAACATAAGCTTAGTAAGCACAAAGCATAGGTATTTGATGTTAGTGTTGTGACTGTACTTATTACTGGAATGTTCTAAAATATTGTTATAGTAAAGGTGATACATGAATATAACAGAATAGAATATACACTACATGGTAGAAAAAACCCCCTCAGTTTTATTGCTTTATAACCACAAAATTTGGATAGTCTTAAGAATGGTAAGCCTCTTTTCCTGCCTCTATTATTCTTTGTGCAATCTTGTTTTGTTTTGTTTTGTTTTTCCTAAAAATTGTCCGGTCATTTGCAGATCCAAAACCGGTATATACTATTTCAAGTAATTTCACATCTGTAATTTTATAATCATTGTAACACTGCATTGAAGACAATCAGGAATAATGCGTTTTCCTATCTCTAGCTGGTATCACTCTTGAATGAGTACAGAAATGTCAAGGCCTTCTCCTACTTTACTCTTGAAACATGGACAATGGAGCTATATCAAAAGTGAAAACTGAGAATTCACCAGCTGTCCAGGGATGTGCAAACTAAAGTTGTAGATCAAATAGCAATTTATGGGGCATAAATCCCAAAAGAAAATGAGTAGACAATAGGCCTGGGGAAGTGGAAAACACTGAACTTTCGAACATGACTTCGACTACTTGCACTTTAGCAGCAGATGCAGACAGAAGTGAGCAGACCAGGGTGGCAAATCTCAACACCTTTTACTTCAGAGCATGCATGAGAGGGTGTTGGGGATTTTGGAGGAGTGCTGAGCCGAATGCTGAGTCAAATACTGATATTGGAGTCAATAGCAGAAAGACCCTCTATAAATGCTCTCTACAAATAAAATAGCTTTCCCTATCACCTATTGCAAAACATTGCAACATCTTCAGATTTCTTTACTGAAACTGTTATTTTTTGACAACAAAAAAATTACCACCTTTTCTTAGAGAATGAAGTTTTGGATGAACAGAAGCCTCCTTCCTTTGCAGGAAGGACTGACAGGTTCACCTGTCAGTCAAGAAGAAGAAAGGTACGTCTCAGTCTTCAGAACTGACTGAGGTTTGCAGACAGGATTGATGGCTTCAAGGAAAAGACTAGACTTAGTTAAAGAGGCTGAAGTGGTCAAGGTTATGATGCTGAGTATTAGAAACATAAAATTGCTTATCAGCTCTGGTGGAGACAACTGCACGGGCAGATTGACTGCAGATGTGGGGAGCTGTGGGCCTGTAGCCCAACAACCCTTAAGTAAGCCCATTGTCTCTGACTTCCCGGAGGGGCTGCTGTATCCATGCCCCAGCACACCTTCACCTTGTTCTCCACACTACAGATAGGGTTTCACAGCTGAGGCAAATTGTCTGCCCTAATCATAATAGGCTTTCCCTTGAATGGAATTTGAATTAAAAAAAAAAATTAACTAAAATTAAAGAAGAACCTATGAGTGAAACTGTGAACATGCATTATGCTTAGGAACCTACAGAGTTTGAAAACCTGAAAACACCTAAAAACTTTGTTACTAACTGCAAATAGAATAATTCCAGTTTCATTTAGGTTAGTGGAGCACTGGTGATTCATGACATTAGTCATGGCATCAGCCATGTGCGTTCCAGCAGAAATCAAACCTAGGAGCCAGAAACAATACCAAAGTTGAGTAACTTCATGAGATTGGAAGGATTCAACACATTTTTATCTCAGCTGAGAACACTATACTCTGGCTTTTTCATTCACAGGAGTTTTTTTCGCGAGCTTCAAAACCCTGGAAAAGACATGCTGCAAAACAATCTGTGCTTACATTTGTAACTAAATCCATCGTGCGTGTACTAGTAAGTTTCCCCAAAACTGGGTAATAGACTTAAACTAGAATAGTTTACAGCTGACAGCATTAGAACATTGACATAGCCAATTATCATTGTTGTTACTAGACACTAGAGATTTTAGAAACGCACAAGAAAACCTTTAGCCAGTGGAAACTCATATGAAAGGTGACCATGCTCTATGGTGCACAGTTTGCCCTGTTGTCCATGCACGCTATGGACTCCAAGAGCACCTTTAATGCAGGTCCTCAGTTATGGCATAATGCTGATTTGTTGTAGTTGCAGAACTGCAGTAACAATTTTTACTGCCATGACTTGTCTCATTGAAACTTAGAAAAACATTTGGAAGAATTTGAAAATAATAAAAATGGTCTAGGAGAAATTGCATTTTAGGCAAACTGAGGAAGCATAAGGAATCGAGAGGATAAGAAAAGGCATGAAAGAAAGCTCTGAGGTCAATGTGACATGGAACTGATATGTCCTATTTATTTTCCCACATTTGCTTTGATACTGAATTCATCATTACCAATACCTGAAAAACTCTAGGAAAGTCCTTTCGTAACATTTGGGAAAAAAAGAGAGAGAGGCAGCAGAGAGTGTTTCTGTAAAAATGCAGAGAGTGAAGTACTAGACCCCAAGATACCATTAGAGCCCCTTTACAAGTTTGAATTAGCTTGTGGGAGAGCATTAGTTTCAGGTATACTTACAGTTTGAGAGTAAAATCTTAATAATTCTACAGTGTATGATGCTTAGTGCTCTAAGAAGTGTTTGCAGTTATGCATGTCACCGAATATGACAGAATCAGAGAATATGCTAAATTCAATGGAACCCACAAAAAACATCAAGTCCAGCTCTTAACCCTGCTCAAGACCATCCCCAAGAGTCATGCCATGTGCCTGATAGTCCAAAATCTTCTTGAATTCTGACAGGCTTTGTACTATGACAACCTCCCTGGGGAGTTCCAGTACCCAACCACCTTTTTCTAATAGCCAACCTAAACCTCTACCTGACACAACTTCAGGACATTCCTTTGGGTCCTGTTGCTGGTCACCACAGAAAAAAGATCAGCTTGCCCCTTCTCTTTGCCTCATGAGGAAGTTGTAGACTGCGATGAGGTCTCCCCTCAGTCTCCTCTTCTCCAGGCTGAACAGACTAAGTGACCTCAGCCTCATAAAGCTTCTCATACGTCTTCCCCTCAAGGTCCTTCACCATCTTCATTACCCTCCTTTGGACGTTCTCTACCAGTTTAATATCTTTCCTATATTGCAATGATCAAAACTGCACAAAATATTCGAGTTGAGGAGGGACAATCACCTCCCTCAACCAGCTGGCGAAGCTTCACCTGATGCCCCCTGGACGTGGTTGGCCCTCCTGGCTGTCAGGGCACTGCTGACTCACATTTGACTTGCCATTGATGAGGACCCCCAGACCCCTTTCCATAGCACTGCTCTTCATCCTCTCATTCCCCAGTCTGTACATACACCCAGGGCTGCCCCATCCCAGGTGTAGAATCTGGCACTTTCCCTTGTTGAACTTCATATGATTGGTGATTACCCAGACCTTCAATTTACCAAGGTCTTTCTGCAGGGCCTCCCTACCTTCAAGGGAATTAACAGCTCCTCCAATTTTTGTATTGTCTACAAAATTGCTTATGTCTACAAACTTGCAAACATCCCTTCCAGACCTGCATCCAAGTTATTTATGAAGACATGGAGGCCTGTGGAACCCCCTAGTGACAGGCCACCAGCCTGATGCTACCCCATTCGCTGTCACCCTCTGTGCTCAACCCGTGAGCCAATTGCTCACCCACCGCATGGTGTGTTTATCCAGCTGTGGGCTGCACATTTTGTTCAGGAGGATGTTCTACTAATTTGTACAAAGAAAGAACCATTTCAAACACAGTATTCCTGGGTGAAGAGGGCTAGAGGAACAGAGTGTTAATATCGGCCACACAAGGTTTATTCTGTAGTCAGTAGATGCCCAATATAAACATAGTCAGTTTCAGTCAGAATTCGAGTATTTCTACATTACTGTAACAATTCTATATTTTGATGATAGCTGTATTTCTCAGGCTCTTTATCCATATATGCACATACATACACATGCAGTCTCACAGATGCTATCATTTTCTAAAACTGAATGTTTAATGTTTATTGGGGGCACTAATTAATTTTGAGTTCCCACTTTTTTCGTTAATTTTAATCATGAAAATAGAAGAGTTGATGTATGTCTTTCTATGAAGTTTGCTTGAGTTTTTATGGATGCTCCTTGGAAAATTATTTTGAAGTGCATTTTACAACAGAACATTAAGGGGGTTTATTAATAGCAATCTATGTTAAGGTTTTACTCTATTGGTTCTATTGATGTATTAATTCCTTTTGTAATTAATCTAAGAAAAATGTTTGATAGTGTTTACATCTGGCTAGACTTAGTCCAGAATGGAGAGCAGAGAGACTCTTGTAAAATTAAAATTTTGTGTCTTATTTTTTCTACTTTTTTTTTTAAATAGATTTTAAAATGCTTTATATAGGCAATCACAGAATCACAGGATCAACTCCTTTTTTGCATTCATAATGATGATTTTAAAATTGAGGGGAAGTGAAATAAAATAAAATAAAATAAAAAAAAAAATAATAAAATAAAATAAATGGTAGGGTTTTCTTTTGGACAGGATTAGAGTCCTCATTTTGAAAAATATTTTTAATTATTTCAGAAGAAAATTAAGAAATTTTATATATGAATATAATTCTGTTCATTATGGTGATAGGTTCTACTGAAAATCAAGACAAATTGTAGTGGTTTGAAAAAATTTTCTGTTAGAAAATTTTAAAAATTTTGCAAATAAAAAAGGAAAGCTATGTCAAAACTACAAAATCCTTGAATCTCAGTTTTGTAGAAGCAACAGGGTACTTGAAACCCTCAACTTGCTTTGGACCAATTATTTACAAATGTATTGATTTATTTTACTTTGAACATTAGTCTTCTCATTTTATTCTTCTTTAGTGGTGTGCTATTGTCTCTTCTAGACCATATGCCATGCTGTGTTCCTGGTAGTTCTCGCTTAGAGTAATTTGTGTGTAAAGGAGAAAAATGTTGATGTTCATTTCCCAAGCTTTTATTTTATGGCTAGAGGTGCAGATGACAGTGACTTTTTTTATGTTGTTCTTGAGTTTTGACAAATTAAACCAAGTAAGAGAGTTTTGTTTAATTTGAATAAATGACTATCAATAACACAATTGCACAGATATGAGTTTAAAACCAGTCTATACTAAGTGTAATTTGAAGCAAACTACTGCTACTTCAATATCATTGGATTGTACCCTAATATAGCACCCTCTAATTTATGACTGCTGTGTTAGTGTAACAACCATTAACTTAATAAAGTATGAATTTTTCAATCCCTCATATTTGCACCATATCATCAGCAGATGCTATTATCACTGTTGGCTCGTTGCCAAGCATTAATGTTTCGTTAATGCACAAGGCAAAAGAGACTGGAGCACAATATTTTTATGTTAGAAACACAGCACTGACATCTTGCACCAGCAGAAAGACTGGGCTCAGAATGTCTTGTATTATAGTTGTTGGGATCACATTTATTTATTCTGTTGAGAATATGGTCCAAATCAAGCACTTTTTCTCACAGGAAAACAACTGCAACTTGTAGAACACATTATTTTAAAGAATAATTATATCCGTCTATCTCTTAGTAATTTTAAAAGGTATTTAATTTGTGACCATTATGTTAAAAAAAACATATGTAAAGAACATTTAAGCACATGTTAAACTTTTAGCAGATCTGTCCCATTTATCTTTTCCAGGAATGAAAGCTTATGCTTGAAATTTCTATTGAATCTGACAATAGCTAAAATAGATTAGGGTCTAATTGTGATTCAATAATTTGAAACTGCTTTCCCCTAGAGAAATTTCTGTTTAATAAATGTCCAGTTTCAAGACATATCTATCAGAATGATTCTTTTGCACTTTGAGTTGTTGCTTGTTTGTTTTTTTTTTGCCATTACTGTATGGAGAGTTCCTGGGATATGGAGACATGGAGAATGGGAATTTATCCGGACCCAGAGATTGCATACAGATATTCTCTTCAATGAGATCAGTCAAAGAGGAGAAAAGTAACATGAGAGCAGGAAAAACAGAGCCATATCAAGTACAGGATTATGACACAGACCCTTACCTATTGGCAGGCAAAACTAGACTTTTACAGTAGATGAACAAATCTGATCTACTTTTTTCATCTATAGCTTTAATTAACTATTTCTTAGTGGAATGTGGTATATAGATCTAAGTTAACCTCACTTTCTATGTCTTTTCAATGTATTTCTACAATTAAAATAGTAAATAGTTTTAATAAAAATATTGTCAACAGTACCTATCAATTGTCCTTCTTCGCCGCCAGCTCAGCACTGGCAGCTTTCCCATTCCCAGGGTTTAGTTAGAACTGTGGTCTGAATTTTTAGAAACATTTTCAGTCTACTGCTGCACATTCTGTGTATCTCTGTGTGGATGTGCAAGAGGTAGGGAACGAGACTAATAGGGCAGGGATGGAAGCTATCTTAACTTTTCTTCTTTTTTTTCTCGTGCTTTGAGTTGATGGATGCAGCAGGAAAATACTTACCTGCTTGAGTTGAGGGCTATGCAGTCAAATGACTTTCCAAAGAAGGGGAAGAGACTGCAAACATCCAAGAAGGCAAGTGTTTCTGAGTGTATTACAAATGTTTACATCTGAAAGTTACATCAAGGTCAATGTGAAAAGATGGCCAAAACAAACAAAAGAAAGGCAATTAAAAAAAAAAAAAAATCCTAGTATGACCTGGGTTGGAAAGGACCTTCAGGATCACCCATTTCCAATCCCCTCAGGTTGGTGGGCAGAGACACCTTTCACTAGACAAGGTTGCTCAGAGCTCTATCCAAACTAACCTTAAATACCTCCAGGGATGGGGCATTCACAGCTTCTCTCAGCCTGTGCCAATTCCTCAACACCCCTACATTAAAGAATTCTTTTTTTTCTTAATATATAGTCTACAAATGCTCTCTTTCTGTTTGAAGCCATTCCCCCTTGTCCTGTCCCTACATGCCAGTGTAAATAATTTCTCTCTATCTTTCTTGTAGGTTCTCAGACTTTCTGAATGTTTTAGACTGTTTTACCACTTAATTTATGTCTTCTATACCTGTTTATCCTAGAAGAGAGACATTACTGCTTTGGCCCTTGATTTCAAATTTCTTCAAAAGTATTCATAGTGGCAAGTGTATTCAGATATGTTGCCTTTTAATCATCCTAGAGTTTTTTGACACACATACATGGAGTGATGTATCTTCATTCATCAACACAAATAAATCTGAACATCTGGTGAAACTGAGGTACTAGAGGACTTAATGATTTGTTACTGCAAATATTTTAGCAAGTGTCACTCAGGTAACATATACTTTTCAATATGGATGTGCCAACATAGAGAGAACAATAAGAAATATCTTGTTTCAGTGCCTCACCACCCTAACAGTCAAGAATTTCTTTCTAATATGTATTCTCACACTACTCTCTTTCAGCTTAGGACCATCTCCCCTTGTCTTGTCACTACTCGGCCTTGTGAAAGTCTCTCTCCAGCTCTCTTGCAGCCCCCTTTAAGTATTATTGTTGTCTTAGAGGCTGTCCTCTGGAGTCACTCTGACAGGTCCATATCCTCCTACTTTGAGAGCCCTGGAGCTGGCCACAGTACTCCACGTGTTTGGAAAACACATGCCTTAGGAAGGAGACATTTTATAGTCTCTATTTTTATCACTCAGTGAAGGAATAAAAATATGAAAACAGGGTAATGGAAGCAAAATGCATCATAAAGAGCAAGGTTAATAGAAATTATGACTGGAACATCAAAGATTTTCTGGAGTTCTCCCTTGTGGTAGACCACAGATTCATAGAATACAAGTCAATAAAGAGTCAGGAAAGATTTTTGCAATGTACTTAGTTTGTGAGATCGTAGGAGCTGATTTGGAAAAAGAAATCGGCCCCAGGAGGCTATGACATAATGGATGGTATGGAAAAATCATTCATGAAATGATTTTATGAAATCATGCATGACCAAATCATTGCAAAACATTTTGAAAGATGCTCCTTGTCGGTATAACCATCTTAGGCAGCTTGATCTACAAACTTCTTACTTATTCTTTTGGGGTGCAAGTTCAGCTTTTATCACCTTCAGAATTTAATTAATAGCAAATTCATATTTCTTATCCTCAAGCAATTGTGAGGTTTCCTAAAAATATAGTAGGACACCTTTGAAACTACACTGTGTCTCTCCCAACTACAGTGTTCATAAAAACTGAACTTTATTGCACCTATGGTTGCTGGGCAGGGATTTCATGGTTTTTGAGTAGATACTTTTGATTTGCAAAGTCTGGGAGTTCAAGGAAACCAACTATTTTGCCTGAAATGGCAGTTTTTGTAAAAGGAAACTTTTTACAAGTTCTGTAAAGATAAGTTGGCAAGTGAGTACAAGAATTTCCCCCCCCTTTTTTTTAAGGTTTGGCAAAACCCTTCCTTTCTCTCTCCCCTCCCCCTCCCCCCCCCCCCCCCCCCCCCCCCCCCCCCCCGCCTTCTATGGCTTCATTTGCATTGACATCGAAGTCTTTGGATTTTGTAACGTATATATTTATTATATGGCACTTGGTAACAAATTCTGTTCACAGAAATAGCACTTCAGCTGTAATCAGTACTTAAAAATTATGAGCAGTTTGTGTACATTTCTCTTTTTTGGCACTTCTAGAAGTCAGCTGTGATTTCAGAGTATAATAAATGCATTTGGTTGAATTCCCCTGTTATGCTGTGAGGAGAGCTTGTCTTTGGCTCATTTAGATTCTGAAGACTTTGTCCAGTGTCCAGATGCACTTTTAAAATGTAGTTAAGAGAATAATTACTGAATATATTGAAGAGCTATTCCTATTTTTTTCAGTTTATGCTCAGTAGATTTCAAAATTGGCGTAATTGCTGCAAACTCACTTGGCAAAGAGCCATTATCTTCAGTGGGAATAATGCCTACTACACTACTTCTCAATCTTATCCATTATTAACAATGTGCATTTAATAACTTGCAACTAAATGGTCTTCAAAGCAGTCCCAAAATTGCTTAAGCTGCTTCTCACAGCATTTGAGGTAAGTTAACAGACTCTGTAGCAAGCAAAGGCAGAAATACAGCAATCAGTGCAATAGCATTGGTGGTTTTTGCTTTAGCTGTTCGAGAAAATGCATGGTTGAATTAAGTTGTACTAAGAAGAGATAAGTTGATCAAACTAGATTTACTAACTACCTGAGGCAAAACTCTGCAGTGACACTGAATTGAATATGTGCTGGGTGACAGAGAAAATCTTTATTCTCAGCAACAAATTGCTTTGCAATAGTTGCAAATTGCTAGGGAACTCTAATATAGTGAAGGTTGGTATGTAAGATGTAAAAGCTTGTTTTAAAGGAAAATGTGGTTATTTTTCTCAATGCAAAAGTCATTCAGATTGTTTCAGAATAGAAACATTTGCATGGGAACAGTCCAAAAATTATTTACAATTTAAATGCAGATTGTTGAACTATTTCCAAATTTTTATAAAGCTAAGGTGAATTCCAGTTCCACAGCAAATCAAAAACTCAATAAAACGCTTTTAGCCACATTTTTTGTTAAAAACATATCTTAAGGTCCCATGTTACTCATTAGGATTTTTGCTAAATTAAAAACATTTGATCTCTCTGACCTTTAGTCAGTGTGAATTCTTAACTAATTCCTATTTTTTTTGAAAGCAATATGAACAAAACATGTCTATGAAAATACCTTTTCCAGAAAATAAAATGGCTTATTGCATTATTGAAAATAGAAGGAAGTCATTCACTAAGGTCAAAGACCTTTTATCCCTGTGAAAATTGCCTGCCAGCATATGAGAATCCATGAAAATTCAAAACAACATGCCAGCTTCTTGTTTGCTTGGCAAGTCTTTCTCAGATATATTACCTTGGGTTTTGACAAAGAGCAAGAATTTTCTTCACAATTATGTACTGGCAATTAAGTAGGTGTAAGATTGGAGCTGAGCCTTCTGTATAGGGTGTGCTGATAATGACACAGACTATCTACCACCCCCAAAGCAATGCAGTTGAGAGTTCATGCAGATCTCCAAAATGTCTGTGCAAAACTCTTGACAAAAGCAAAGTGGATTTTTTTTTTTTTGGAGCAAAGCTACTCCATTGCAGCTCATAAAACAGACATATTGTAACAGAATAATGATAATTCCAAAAGATATCATATTGTGGGTGCAGAAAACCAAAGTACATAAATAGTCACCTCTTTCTTCTTGTGTTGTTCCATTTCTGTATGGAGTTTAGTTTTTCACTTCTTTAGTCAACGTTGCACTCTCAATCAATGTAGGATAAAAATATAGAATTCCTGACATCAGGGTTTCCCTGAAAAGCAGTAAATTTCTTCTTATTTACTCAAGAATCTTCATGAAAGATACAAAAGTGAACATAAATAAGCTGCCACTTCCAACAATTCACATAGTCTCTTATTTTAAATAGAGTCCTGAAGGAATGCCTGAAAAATAACATCCCAATTACTGTCTTCTCACCAGAAAATTGGTCCTCAGTACTTAGAATGAATACAAATATTAGCTCTTTGCAAAGTGTTATAATTTTCAGGCAATTATACTAGTGCACTGCACTTTGATGCTGCTACTATTGTAATTTTCTTGGCTAGTGACTACACTGTTACTTCTATTATGTCCTGCCTGAATTCATAGTGAAGGGCAGCCAACAAGACCAATAAATGATAATTTTTGCTACTTCTAATTGAGTGCTAAAGCAGGAACTGTGTGTTCTAGATAATTGTCTCTCAGGGATGCTTTTAAGCAGTGAAGTATACTATCTCCTTACTCTTGCGTTAACTCTTTTACCTCCATTGCCATTACAAGCCTAACTCCATTCTGCATCTGCCCCAAGGCAGCATTCTAGACATCTCAGGCACATTTTTACCCTCCCGAGTGGGTTGATACCATTTTCTCAGCTCTAGGTGGTAGCGAATGGGCTACAGACCTCTGTTTCACAGACCAAACATGATCATGCAGCTGATCCCAAGGTACAGAGAAATGTACAGACGTTAAAACTTTCTTTCTGGGTTCAGAGATCATTCAGCTGGTTTTTTCCACACTTATTCTTACAGCTTAGCCCATATCTCTCTTTCTCTACTACCCACAAGCCAGGTACAAGCTTTGCACAGCACCCACCAACTAGGTTTTCTTGGAACTTAAGGCACAAAGTGGGGAAATTCTGCAGCATCAAGTTGCAGCTGAAATCTCTGCAGGGAGCAGCTTCCTCCCTATCTATCTGCAGACAGACTTACTATCAGCAGTGGTTTGCATACCTACAGCAGCACAAAAGTCTATACCCTCTTTTCACCAGCAGACAACTTGCAGAGATGCTTAGGAACCAGCCTTCCTACCTGAGAACGTGCATCTGCTTTAAACTTCACCACTTCTCTCCTACAGACTTAAGGAACTGAATCACGCTGAAAAAAAAGGGAAAATATGTGATCTGCTGTGTTTGGTTGCACAAACCAGGCCACTCAACATCACTTCGTTGCTTCCTAGCTGATGACATGCAAAAAATAGGAACCATATACTTTCTTTATGTTCATTTCCAAGCAATCTTGCTAAGAAATTAGTGTGACACAGCACAGAGGTGCCAACATAATAATTCAGGCAGAATAGTAGTTATTACAGGTGACTTTTTTCCCTTCCAGTGTCTTAGTGATTTAAATCTTGGTTCTGAATTTTCCAGGTGTGCTTGGTTTCAGTTTTTACTAGCAGCATAAACCGAAGCCAATTCTGCTGTACTTCAAAGAACACTGTGGGATCTCAGAATTTCCAGTTCCTGGAAATATACAATTCTTAAAAAAATGTCTTCAAAACATTTTCATCAAGAAACAACATGGGTTGCTAATACCTGGGCTACAGGGAAAGACAAACCTCTAAGCTTCAAGTACTGAAGAGAGAAATTGAAGGAAGTCCAGCTAGTGCTTTTGGGTTTGTTTTTATTGTTTGTATTTGTTGTTTGTTCGTTTTTAATTGCTGAGATTCTTAACACAAATTCATGACTTCTGCAGACCAAATTCAAGGGCTTGGGTTCTGTTTTTAAAGTTTCAAAGGTTGCTCAAAAATCCAAGACTGTCAAAACAAATTTGGAAGAGCAGGTAACTATTGACTTCCAAGTAACCTGACAACTGCATCTGAAAGTGTCTCCATGTGGTAACAGATTGGGTTCATGTTTTTTCATAAATGATTTCTACCCTTTCTGCTTCTAGCTTATTGCCTTCAAGAAAATGTCTTTTATTTTTCTTCTTTTTTCCTCTTTTTTTTTCTTTAATTTTTAGAGATGTAACAGACTTTGTAGTGGATCATCATGTCAGATCCCTAGGCACAGTGATCCCATAAAGCTAAGAGACACATGATTAAATTAGGAGCTTAACTACACCTCAGTGTCGGGTTCTGAAAAAAAGAATAGTAAATTACATAAAATGGTCAATGTAATCTATACCACTTAATGCAGACATGTGACATCCTCAAGCAGCATGCATTAACTTTTTAGTGTAATCCACTGATTGCATTATAAATCACATATTTGTGTATCAGTGATGAGAAAAGCCTATTCAAAAGGTCATCTACTCCAGAGTAAAAGAACTCTCTAATTGATTTCTGAGAAATTCACAGGCAATTTTGCATGGTCTTACCAGATTATTCACAAGCCTGTTAAAATTAACCTACAGTTTATTTGTTTTCTTTCTTTAGTTTCCCTCATTTTGTTTGTTTGCTTGAAAAAAATAATGCTTCTGTAGACTTGTGAGAAGTACTTTAATATTTTTGCAGTCCTTTTCCACATCACAGAGGGTACAAAAAAACACATACTGAAACATATAAATTTAGTGTATTTCTTTCCAATTTTAAGGTGTTTATTTTCATTCATAGTGTTTTCAGTGTTTAGTTATCATTTTATGTGTAATGTTGTGATATTTACTAAAGTGCCACCAACAGGATTACAAAACTCTGCGACGTATCTTTCAGTATGGACGGCTTTCACTTTCTCAGACTTGTGGGAGCTACACTCCTTTCTTACAGCTGGGTTTCTCGTGGTCTGCAGGAGGTGGAGGGAACAAAATCTTTAAAAAAAAAAGAAGGAGAGAAGTAAAAAAACCCACATCATTTTAGTATTAACAATTACTAGTTTTTTTGTCTGACCATAATCCAATATCATATAAGCAGCTGGACTCCTTTCCTTTCTTTTTCCTGTCATTTTTCCAGTCTTCTTGCTGAGTCTATCCTTTCACAACAAAACTTGCAAACAGATGGGCAGCTCTCGAGAAAATTCCCCTAGGACCTCTCTAGGTCCCCAAAGTAGCTGCTTCCACCTGACTCTTCCCACAGACAACAGGGTGCAAAATCTCTGTCTCCACAGAAGCTGTCAGTTGCAGTTTAAAGCTCCCAAAGTCACATTTCCCAGGTTTGTTCAGTGCTTTGCCAACCAGCAGGTACTGCCGTTTTTATCCTTCAGTTTGTTCTGCCCTTTTACTCTCAGGGACTTTTACTTCATCATGGTAGGAGATGCCTAGTAAACCTTTTAAGGGACTCCCCCAAAGTACTGCCTGCGCTTTTGTATTCCTAAGTCTGTGTAGAGAATCGTAAGCTTGTTACTAGTATAATGGTCCCAAGCACAACAAAGGCTCCCACCTGCTTCTCCATGGAAGGACGCCTTGGCTCCACAACAATTAGCATCAATTACTGCAGGACTGGTCGGGAACCACGTGCTCAGCCCTCTGTGGGATGCAGGTGCAGGATTATCCCCCTGACCTTTCACTCCCAGAGCCCCTTCTGATGATGGGAGCAGGAGGCAGTCAGATGAGAACCACATGCCTTTCAGTTTTTGCAGTGGGCATTAGCTATTCATGTCATTTCCAGAGCTACAAGCCCAGTTTCAGGAAACTAAATAGAAAGTAGGCTCCCTCTCTTTCGTTCAGGTTTACCCTGCTAAGGGCTCCCATGCTCGTACATCTGCTCATTCCTTGGTGTCTGTGCTCCTGCAATGGGAAACATAAATTCATGATAGCATATGTGAAGGAAAACTAGGATGTAATAACAGTAGTAATAATAATAATAATAATAATAATAATAATAATAATAATAAAGAATAGTAAAAGTAATGGTAGTAGTAAGAAAAAAGAAAGCCCACAGCTGGCTGGCTGAGTGGCAGACAATGGCACGTAACACGCTTGGATAGACTTCATTTCATTGCCTGAGCTTTTAGGTTCAAATGTGATGCCAGACCCGTCTTCAGTTTCACTGTACACTGTTGCAGCCACTTGCAAAGGCAAGCACTACAAAGCCAGACATACAGTTGTACCAGTAGTATAGGTCATTTTGAAGAGATTCTAACCAACATTTTTTCTAACAAACTGGGAAATTTGCACCAACTTTACCCATTGCAAGTCCTATATATAATGAATATTTTATAAACTCAGTAATTTTTTACCTATGTATAAAACTACATACACACATACGTCACGTTGTCTCCTCAAAATAATATTCACCAAATAGGGGAAAATGGGGAGAAATCAAACAAATCAATTACAGTGGAAAAGAAAAGGAAAAAAAAAAGAATCACAGAGTCATAGAAAAGATACTCTAGTGAAAAGGGATGCACAAGGATCATTGGCATCCAGCTCTTAGCCCTGCACACGATCACCCCAAGAATCATGTCATGTGCTTGAGAGCATTGTCTAAACACTTCTTGAACTCTGTCAGGTTTGATGCTTTGACCACTTCCCTGGGGAGCATATTCCAGTCCCCAACCATCTTCTGGGAGAAGAACCTTTTCTCAATATCTAACCTAAACCCACACTGACACAGTTTCCTGCCATTCCCTTGGATCCTGTCACTGGTCATGAGACTGAAGAGCTTGATGCCTGGCCCTCCACTTCCCCTCAGGAGGAAGACATATACTGCAATGAGGTTTCCCCTCAGTCTCCTCTTCTCCAGCCTGAACAACCTAAGCCACTTCTCATATGGCTTCCCCTCAAGGCCATTCACCATCTTTGTTGCCCTCCTTTGGACACTCTCTAATAGCTTTATATCTGTCTTATATTGTGGTACTCAAAACTGCACACAATATTCAAGGTGTGATTGCTCCAGTGCAGAGCAGAGTGGGACAATCCCCTCCCTTGACTGGCTGGTGATGCACTGCCAGATGCCTCCCAGGACACGGTTGGCCCTCCTGGCTGCCAGGGCACTACTGACTCATATCCAACTTGCCATTGACCAGGACCTGCAGGTCCCTTTCCGTGCCACTGCTTTCCAGCATCTCATTCCCCAGTCTGTACGTACATCTGGGGTTGCCCTATCCCAGGCGCAGAATCCGGCACTTTCCCTTGTTGAACTTCATATAGTTGGTGACTGCCCAGCCCTCTAATATGTTGAGGTCTCTCTGCAGGGCCTCCCTGCCTCCAAGGGAATCAACAGCTCCTCCCAGTTCTCTATTGTCAACAAATTAGCTTAGTATCCCTTCTAGTCCTGCATCCAAGTAATTTGTGAAGATGCTGAAGAGCACAGGGCCTAAGATAGAGCCCTGTGGACCCCACTAGTGACAGGTCAGTAGCCTGATGTCACCCCATTCACTATTACCCTCTGTGCTCAACCCGTGAACCAATTGCTTGCCCACCTCATGAAGTGTTTATTTAGTTGTGTGCTGGATAGTTTGTCCAGGACACCAAGAGACAGTGCTGATAGTTTTACTGAAATCCAAAAAGATTACTTCAGCTGGCTTCCCTCAGTCAACTAGTGGGGTTATTTCATCACAAAAGGAAATCAGGTTTGACAACTAGGACTTTCATTTCATGAAACCATGCTGGCTGTGATCTATTACTGTATTTTCTTTCAGGTGTTTTTCAATATCTCCCAGAATAATCTCCAGAATTACCTCTAGAATAACTTTATCAGGCACCAAAGTGAGATTGATAGGGCTGTAGTTTCCAGAGTTTCTCACCCTGCTTGAAAAGTGGGACAACATTGGCCAGCTTTCAGTCAACAGGGACCCCTCCAGATTCCAAAGACCATTCAAAAATCACTGAGGGAGGCCTCACAACGACATCAGTCAGTTCCTTGAATATTCTCAAATGAATCCCACCAGGCCATATAGACTTACAGGAGATGGATCCAGCTGGAGCTGCAGATCTTGCACAGTTTTAGAGTCAACTGGGAGTTTATCATTCTCACAGTCATGGTCCTCCAGCTGAAGACTCTGGAAACCCTTAGCCTACCTACTGTGTGGAAGACAGAGGCAAAGAAAGCATTAAACACTTGCCTTGTCTATGTTGCTGTTTGTGAGGTGACCATCTCCATCCTGAAATAGGTTGATGTTATTTTTGCAGCATCTTCTACTATTATTGTATTTTAAAATACTCCTCTTATTGTCACCCACACAACTGGCCACCTTCAACTGAGCTTTGGCTACACAAATTTTCTCCCTACAGTGGTAAGCAACATCTCTGTATTCCTCCCATGTCATGTGACCTTGCCTCCACTAGTCATACACCTTCTATCTTCTCGCCTGAGCTCTAAAAGAAGATCCTTTCTCAGCCAAGACAGCCTGATGCCTCATCTGCTTGATTTCCAGCATATTGGAATTACTTGCTCCTCTAAAGAAATGGCGCTTTAAAAGTGACCAACACTGATGGACCCCAGCACCCTCAAAAACATTTTCCCAAGGGAAAAGAAAAAGAAAATAAAAAGAAAAAGGGTATTTTAAGCCATGGCTTTTCTAGAAGAGAAGCATGAATCAGAGGTGGGAATAATCCCAGTGCAATACACATCTGCTGGACCTGGGCTGGAAGCTGTTAAAGGAGAGAGAAAACTCTTGAGTATCCCAGTAAGTAAGAAAAAATATCCCTCAAACCTGTCTATTTGATCCAAAAGTAATGAAATACTAGGAGAACAGTGTATGGTGTCTGCCTGTTTCTGGCTTTGTTTTTTTGTTTGCTTTTTTTAAAGTCTCTCACATTCTATCTTGGAAAATAAGTTTCTTAATGAATAGCCTGAACTGAGGCATTGGATGACCCATTGTCCATAGTTGCTCTCTTATTTGGTGTGGAAGTTTGACAGGGAAAATAGTACGACTTAAAACTCTAAATGGTGAATTTGGCATCCATGATGTGAAATGTTTACATAATTTACTCTGATGATGTTACTACTTTAGGTTATATGGAGGAGGGAAGCAGGGAGTGATTGGGACACATTTTCTCAAAGAAAAAGGTTGTGGTTTGGTTTTTGATTGTTTGTTTGTTTGTTTGTTTGTTTTTGGTTTTTTTGGAAAAGACTATAACCTTGACCTTCTTATTTTATTTATTTATTTATTTTAGTTAGATATAAGCCTGAGAATATAATAGTGTATAAATAACATAAGAGGACAATCAATTGTCTGTTAGTTGAGTCAGATACCTTTAATCATGCTTCAGTCTAATGACATCCCATTCTTAAAAAAAGAGTAACAAAGGATTGAAATAGTGTCTACTATTAATTATGCTTTTATCATGGAGGTTCTGCTTTTATATTAAGTTAGAATTCACCTCCATTGCTCACAGAAGGTGTAATTTCTTCATCAAAGAGAAGAGGATGTGGTCGATCTTAATAAACAACAGCTATTCAGTCCGTCATCTCAAGAGCTATAGAATTTTAATGGAGCAGGAGATGATGTGGGATCGCAATCACTTTGGAGATGCACGTTTTTAATGGCAGACACTGTAAGTGCTTTAGATTAAAAAAATCATAAACTTGATGGCAGCTGGAGTACTGTACGTTGAAGAAAAGAAAATATGTAAGGAAGTCTATAGTTTGAACTTTCATTGTTAAAAAGTAGTAAAAGTGACACTGTGCTTTTCCCAACAGAAAGTACACATGAAGTGTCACAAATCTTCCTTGTAGCTAATACAGTGGGTGAGAAAAAAGGTGTTATATGAGATCTATGAAGGTCTTCTACTAAGATTTTGACGGGAGAAGAAGAGCAGACTCTGTGTTTTTGGGATGAAAAGGGTGATTTTGCTGTATCCTTTATAGGAACTTTCAGCAACAGAGGACAGAGGTTTCCCACCCACTGATGGAGAACTTTTTGCACATATGCAGTGGTGTGGAAGTAATTTTTAACTGACTTGCCAAACCAGTCTGCAAATAAGTAATATCAAAATAAAAATGAGGGCTCATTTTTGCAATAGGTGCTATAGCCTCACTTATAAAGGCGTGCTGGCAAACTGATAATAACTGTATCCTGATGCAACAGCTGCTAGGAAGCAGTAAAAGTGATAGAAAACTGTCCTCCATTGGAGGGTCTGCTCTCTAAGCAAGGATGTCAAAACCACTTCTTCTGTGTGGATCTCTTCCCTTCAAGCCAAAACAAACAAACAAACAAATAGATAAATAAGTCCATCTTTCAGGGGAGTGTAGCTGTAAATACAACACAGACAAAGGATAGTTGTTGAAATGCTGTTCTAAGCACAAAGAGGAATTGAGGGGAAGGAGAAGGGAGGGAAAGTCCCTCCGTGTTTATGAGCACACATCAAAGAAACTCTTCTAGAAATCTGAAAACTCAGATATGAGGGAAGGAAACAAAGCCTTGATAGGAAACTTGAAACGATTCAATAAATGCCATTGTGTGTACCAATTCAGTGTGTTCAAGTTACATATTTACACAAGCATGGGGTGGTTATGTACCAACACACAGTAAGTGTGAATATGTCTCAGAGACTCAACAAGTGTGCTAAAACACTACAGGTGTATGTGGAAATGTGTTTTTGTGTTTCTTCTTTTGCTAAAGATAAATCACGGACGCATCTTTTAACTCACTAGAGGTTTGTTTAATTCATTTTATTTAAAACTTTAATAATTTTTTATTGATTTTAGGAATTGTGCAAATTGGTTTTAATAGGCCATTAGTTAATTAAGAGCTTCAGAACATAGTCTGGTGTAAACAATGTGTGTCATGGCATAATATATCACATAAACTCATAAAATTAATGGCAAAATTAAATCATTGACTTAACATGTTGGTTTTGACTCATGTAGATGTATTTATTTACTTTCACATATCCACATGTATGTGTGATATTTCTCTATCATGTATGTAAGCACATTTTCATTACAACCATTTCTGCCACTGACCTTAATGAATTCAAAATGTCTTCTTCATTGCATCTATGGACTTAAATTGGAAAAGTAGCAGTGACATTTTTTGTTATTATATGTAATTATACCATATGAATATTAAGGTAAACAGTAAACTAGAAAAGGTCATGGTACTGTGAGCAAAGACTGCAAATTTATGCTCCCTTTTTCATCTCCAATTAACAAAACTCATGAATACAGGAACACCTGGATCATATTATCATCTGTAAATATGATCTAGAGGACGTGAGTTTTATTCCTGCTCATTAGAGCATTAGTTTTACTCCCACTTATTTTCAACTTTATGCTTTACAAAATAACAGCAAAAATTACACCTGGCATATCATTTACTTCTTTTGCTTACAGATCATGATAATTTTTTGAAATGAGGCAGTCTGGTTCCAGTTACTGAAATCCACTCTTAAGCTGAGAGGATGGAAGGAATAAGTTATTCATTAGCAGCAAAAGAGCTAAATTCCATTGTTTTTACTTAGCTCTGGTGTTATTAAGCTTTTTCGAAATTTTATTGTTGTTGTTTTTCATTAAATACATCAGTTCCAGAAATATGTTTTATAACTCATATATTTCAAGAGCTTAATAAATACTACTCTTCAATAAAGTCAGTGGTTTGTAACTATTTGCAAGATATGTTTATTGCACATCATAAAAAAGTCTAACTGCTCTTATTCAATACAACTTAAGTGAATAGAGGTTCATAGGCAAAGCTGATGAAAGTAGAAATGATGCTGCTGCTATCCCTCTTAGTTTCTGTGAACATTTCTGAAATTTTATTACTCTAGGTAATACATCTATCTATTGTGAGAATGCAATTGTTAATGACCAGAAGTGACCAATACTGTCCTCTACAAGGTGGAATTCCTTTTGTCACCAGTGCCATAACTGCTTAAAACCTTGACTCTTGGTTGAAGGAGACTATAATGACACTTTACTTACTCAAACTTCACTTCAAATTCTCAAAACAGAACTCCATCTAAAACCCGGTGTTGTTGGAAATGCAAGAATCATCATCTAGTACTGTGAAAATGGATTTGAGTCCCTTTCTGTGGCCATTACAGTCCTTTCCTATAAATGTGGTCAGAGTCACAGGCTTGAAAGCTGAATGGCAAGGAGTTTCCCCCAGAAACGAGGTTTAAATGGTATATTTCTATTTGATTCTCTGTTGATTTTAGTTCACATGTGTAACCTAATGTCTATGCAACATCCAGTCATACAAAGTGTGAACACTGGAGTGAAAAACTTTTTTGTAAGACACGTATGTTTGTAATACCTCAGTAATTTGAACAGTCTGATTTACCTCCTTTCTTCTTATACAGAGTGCTGATGACTGCTTCATGAAGATCTGATGGTAATTCACCTAGTTCCCAACAATGTACCACAAATTCATAACATTTAACATGGAGTGCTTGGCCTCCATGCTTCCAAACTTCACATGGAATTCCATCAACCTGGCTTTCTTGCCAGTTTTCACCTGCTGTATGGCCTTTATTGCTGGTAAAAA
>NW_020955630.1:434448-437457 GCF_003031625.1 Empidonax traillii | reverse complement strand
GATGACTGCTTCATGAAGATCTGATGGTAATTCACCTAGTTCCCAACAATGTACCACAAATTCATAACATTTAACATGGAGTGCTTGGCCTCCATGCTTCCAAACTTCACATGGAATTCCATCAACCTGGCTTTCTTGCCAGTTTTCACCTGCTGTATGGCCTTTATTGCTGGTAAAAACCTTGCAAGAATACTTTTGAACAGATTAATACCCGTTATTGCAGCAGACCCTCTACCTGAAGGTCAATGTGGTTTCAGAGCTAATAGGAGAACCACAGACATGATATCTGTTCTCAGACAACTGCAAGAGAAGTGTCATCATCATCGTGGCTAGGCTTCGTGAACGAAGATTTGAGAAGGGCTCTACCCACACTTGCTACAAGCGCGCTGATAGTTAAAAAGGCCAATGCGAGATAGACAAGTCCAGTTGCAGAAGGCATAGCAGAAAAACTCCCCAGGTGATATCAACGAGACACGATTCTTTCTGCATTGTCTTTTTTCCTCGAGAGTGATCCTGTGTGTATTCTCAAAAGCAGCAGCAGCGTTATAGATGGTGTGTCTCCAGGCCTCCCCATGGAGGCCAGAGTAGACCAATGGTGGTGATCAGTATGGCCAAGGCTGAGGGATTGTTTCAGGCAGTCCTTGTATCTTCTCTTCGGGGCTCCTCTCTTGCGGCAGCCAGTGGCAAGTTCCCCATAGAGCACGATCTTAGGGAGGCGATGGTCCTGCATCCTGGAGATGTACCGTGCCCAGAGCAGCTGTGTTCTCAGCAGCATGGTCTCAATGCTCGTGACTGCTGCCTGTTCAAGGACAGATGTGTTGGTCACATAGTCAGTCCAGTGGATGTTTAGGATTGTACGGAGGTAGCACTGATGGAAGCGTTCTAAGAGATGCAAGTGGTGGTGGTAAATGACCCATGATTCAGATCCATATAAAAGACTAGACAGTACAATGGCTCTGTAAACACTGATCTTAGTACTTTTCTTCAGATGTTTGTTTTGCCACATTCTTTTATGGAGTTTACCAAAAGCTCTGTACGCCTTTGCTAACCTGTTGTCTATTTCTGCATCAATCTTACCGTCTGAGGAGATGATGCTGCCCAGCTAATTAAACTGTTGGACTGATTTGAGCGCTGTTTCACCAATGGTGATATGGACATGATGGAAGACTTCCTGAGGTGCAGGTTGGTAGAAAACTTCTGTTTTCTTCAAGCTGACTTTCAGTTCAAAAAGCTCAGTAGCCTCTGCAAAGCAGGATGTTAAACACTGCAGAGCTACTTCTGTGTGGGCGAAAAGAGCGGCATCATCAGTGTAAAGCAGCTCATGGACAAGATGATTTAAGGTCTTAATGTGGGCCTTCAGTCGCCTTAGGTTGAATAGGCTCTCATCGATATGATATCGAATGTAGACACCGTTCTCATCATTGAGGTCTGCTGTGGCCCTTTGGAGCATCATGCTGAAGAAGACTGTGAATAAAGTTGGTGCAAGAACGCAGCCTTGCTTCCCACCATTGGCTATTGGAAAGGGCGCAGAAAGTGTGTCACCATATCTGACTTGACCACGCTGGTCCTCATGAAGTGAGATGATCATTTTGAGGAACTTGGGAGGACATCCTAAACGTTCCAAAATCTGCCACAGACCTTTTCTGCTCACAGTATCAAAACTCTATGTAACTTTTGTTGATTTGATACTGTGAGTAGAAAAAGTTTGTGGGGGATTTTGGAACGATTAGAATATCCCCCCAAATTCCTCAAAATGATCATTTTGCTTCATGAGGATCAAGTCAGATATGGTGATGCACTTTCTGAGCCCTTTCCAATAACCAATGATGTGAAACAAGGTTGTGTTCTTGCACCAACTTTATTCACAATCTTCTTTAGCATGATGCTCCGAGGGGCCAGAGTAGATCTTGATGAAGAAAAAGGTATCTACCTACCTCCAATACTGTACTGATGGAAGCCTATTCAACCTAAGGCAACTGAAGGCCCATACTAAGAATTTAAATCATCTTGTCCACAAGCTGCTTTTTGCTGATGATGCTGCCCCCATCACCCACACAGAAGCAGCTCTGCAGAGGCTGTGCAGAGGCTGCTGAGCTTTTTGGACTGGAAATCAGCTTGAAGAAGACAGAAGTTTTCTACCAACCTGCACCTCAGGAAGTCTTTCATCATCCCCATATTACTGGACTAACTATGTGACCAACACATCTGTCCTTGAACAGGCAGCAGTCACGAGCATTGAGGCCATGCTGCTGAGAACACAGCTGCTCTGGGCACGGCACGTCTCCAGGATGCAGGACCATCGCCTCCCTAAGATCGTGCTCTATGGGGAACTTGCCACTGGCTGCCGCAAGAGAGGAGCCCCGAAGAGAAGATACAAGGACTGCCTGAAACAATCCCTCAGCCTTGGCCATACTGATCACCACCATTGGTCTACTCTGGCCTCCAGTTGGGAGGCCTGGAGACACACCATCTATAACGCTGCTGCTGCTTTTGAGAACACACGCAGGATCATTCTCGAGGAAAAAAGACAATGCAGAAAGAATCGTGTCTCGTTGATATCACCTGGGGAGTTTTTCTGCTATGCCTTCTGCAACTGGACTTGTCTATCTCGCATTGGCCTTTTTAACTATCAGCGCACTTGTAGCAAGTGTGGGTAGAGCCCTTCTCAAATCTTCGTTCATGAAGCCTAGCCATGGCATTTGTACATATATGACTACATATACACATGGTTTTGTGGGGTTTCTTTTCACTTGCATGGGTTTGGCTGTTTCCTGTGTTACAGGAGATGCAAAAATGTTCCTTGCACCTAGAGCAAAAGACGAAGGTAAGAAAGTCATGCTTGCTTACTTCCTTTCAAAATTTGCTTAGTTCCAAATTTCCTGACCACTTTTGGGGATGTGCTACAGTTTTTAAGGATAAATCTGTAATTCACTAAAGAGAATATCACTGTGAAAATAAATTGTTGCTTGATCTTGGTCTTATACCACTTTTTCATTTGCTCTTTCACAG
>NW_020955630.1:387130-434226 GCF_003031625.1 Empidonax traillii | reverse complement strand
AAGTCATGCTTGCTTACTTCCTTTCAAAATTTGCTTAGTTCCAAATTTCCTGACCACTTTTGGGGATGTGCTACAGTTTTTAAGGATAAATCTGTAATTCACTAAAGAGAATATCACTGTGAAAATAAATTGTTGCTTGATCTTGGTCTTATACCACTTTTTCATTTGCTCTTTCACAGTGAGATACAGTTTGATCCAAACTATTTGTCCAAACTCCTTCTACAGAGAATGGTGGCCTTCCAGGGGGTAAGTTCTTCACTCTCTCTGAGACAGTAATCTCGGAGTTGGGATGAAGCACCTTGCAGTGGTATTGATCTGTCCCAATTAAGTCTACAGGAAGTTTGCAGGACTGGTAAATATCTAGCCTTTATACAATACACTCAGAAATCCTGAACTTCTGCCACTCATTATCTTTATAAAGGCTGGGATTAGACCTTCTGTAAAATTTTACTGCATATGCCTTACTGAAATCAAAGACCATTTAGGAGTCTATACACCCCTGAGGAACAGTTCTTTGGACTGCACTTGACACTTCTGGACAGATTTTGGAGTGCAATTGACACTTCTGAGAAATAAAAGGAAGATGGATCTTTTTTGTCCATTATAGCCTTTGCTGCTTAGGACACACATTAAAGAGATTTACACTGGATAAATTTCCTATATGGATAGAACTCATCACCTGTTAAACCAGGCCTGCAAGCAGAGGAGTTTCCTTGCTCATGAATTTCATCTCCAAATTGATTATGGCTTTAAGTCCATTCAATTGCAGCTTCTCTACTGGGGTTATTACAAGTCACCATAAGCTGTGGTCTGACCTTGCAGTGTACTTACTTCCTTACAGAAAGAAAACAAAAGGAACAAGACCTCTCAGGATAAGGAATGAAAACTGAGACAATGAGGAACCACTTCTGAGCAAGGCAAATTCCTCATTGTAGGAACAAAATATCACATCAATAACTATATCTAAATTGAATATATAGAATAATGTATTCATTTATTTTTCAATATTCTCAGAAATTCTTAGAGTGGGCTTCAGATCTTTCCTTTGATAAATCAAAATATCAACACAGTATTTAGAATAAAACAACTGAAACTGTGGCAAAATCCAATTTCCAGATAATTTACAGAATTTTGCTCCTTTAATGACTGTTTATCTTGAGATATTTCCTTTATGAACATGTTTGAAATCATAATCAGACCATATCCTTTCTGATACATAGATTTATCTATTCACCTAGGCTTCCAATACTAGAATTATTAAACTTTCATTTTCAAACCCTCTCCTGCTTATCAACTCTCTTCTAAAATTATTATAGTGCACATCAGAAGTGGAAATAGCACCCTATGGATGGCCTTACTAACCTGCAGGTAGTATATGGGAAATTGTAAGAAATTTAACTCTGTTATGTGTTATTCTAAATGGAGTACTGGCAACTTTTCCATGAATATTCACTCACAGTAGATCATGAATTTAATTCTGACCACGCTAATGACCCTGTCTTTCTAAAATTTGCCTAAAATAAAAGTGTACATTCAGATGGAAATTTCAATTTACAGATGCATTATGTATAAATTATTTGTTTATAATTACATGTTTAGATGAATTGAAATGCGAATCAATATATTTTCCATTACATAAAGATGACAAAGAAGTTTTTAACAGACTAAAGAGGCTTGTGTTGGAGACACTTTGTGTTTAAACACAGTGTTCAAGAAGAGATAACAGAAAACACTGACTTTTCACATCTTACAACGTTACTGATGATAAAAGGAACCAAAAAAAGGAAAGAACTAAGAGGCTTGAAATGATAAGTTAAATATTTGATATGTGAAATATTTGGTGGCAGCAAGGTGTCCACTGTAAATGTCACTGTAGGAAAGACTTGTTTGATTAAAAAGTGAGAGATGAACAAGGGAAAAAATAAGTTTTGATTTTAGCAGCATTAGAAAACTACTTGAATCAATAGTAGAAGATCTGCTTAAAGCTGTTGGTCACTTAAAAGACCTTGTCAAATAGGCTGAGCTTAGAGGCTATGTCTATTGTGATGAACTAGATAGAAAGATGAAAAACTCAAATACATCAAAGTCCAGTAAAGGAACTCAGTTTCTTATTATTTTTCACACATTCACATCACTAACTTGGGTGGAGGTGGCTTACATAAGTGTTTACCAGTGGAGGAGGAGTGGACAGTCACGTTAAAAGCCAATTGGCTTTCCTCTGAAAGCACTGTTTGAGAAATTTGGCCTTAAATGTTTACAATATTGTTGGTGATCTGACTGTAATCTGTCTGAGCAAATATCTGATGATATAAACAGGTTCATGTTTATCAGTCAGAGATGTCTCTCAGTGGCACTGCTCACTTTAGGGTTAGATTTATCTCACTGTACAAAGAATACTGCTATATGTTTTAAGACAGCAATGTTTGAAGACAACTTTTCTGTGTCAGGTTTGGATATCAAATTCCTACTACATGCTGTAAATGCTGTAATAGGAACAAAATGACATATTACTATGACATTCTCCTGCAATTTAGTGCATTAAGTTAAAGGTAATGACAATTGGTTTATGAAACCGCATGATTTCATTTTCCTTTTCTTTCCCCTGTATCTTACCAGATAACTTTGTTTCAAAGTCAGTTCAAATATCTGAATGAACACTACCAGTGCCTCTATGCGAACTATCATTTGGGAGAGTAATAAACAGTGAAGATAATTGGGAAGCAGAGCTGCCAGGAGAAGGCTGGACTGGTGCCCCAGGCTGATGAGGTTAGGTGGTTGCATATGCGCTACTGGAATGCCCAGGAAAGGGCTGGGATGCCAAAAGGGAACACTTGTCGGCATGAAACAGAGCAACCTTCTAAAAAATCTTGGAAGCATTTAAGGTCCAGTAATTGGGCATATTTGAGCTTGGTATTTTTCCAAGTAGATTCTTCTCCAAATCTTCCTAGTTTGGAAATATTAATGAATTGTCCTTATTGCTGAGCAATGCATTTTCCACAGATAGCTGTTCCAGTTGTTTTAATGTATTTGCTACAAATTCATCTACATAGGGTTGTCTCTGGGTTTTTTTCCTCCTACTTTCCATGGCAAGTCTAGCAAACAAGCTTAGTATCTGCAAAAAAGGAGTGCTAACCTCATGCATTTTTTGAAAGCACTATTTAAATTGTAGATCTAATTGAACTTGGCCAGACAGCTCAGTTTTCATCTGTTTGCATGATAAAAGTATATTGTTGCTGTTTGTAGCTTAAGCTTTAAAACTAAACAGTAGGATAAACACATGATAATGTCTCTTTCCTGATCCCTGACCTTTCCGAATGGAACTAGAGAAAATAAAGTTTTGTTCTGCTTTCAGGATTCCTGTGTCAGATGTTATGCCCATGAAATATCTGATACAAGACAGAAATATTTCTGTATATCTGAGGCTAATAAAGCATCATAGCTTTACAGATTTTGGATGATGGGACTTGAATGATAGCTTAGCATGAGGGAAATATAGACCAAAAGGGAATCTCTGAGGAAATATCAAGGCACTTTGAACAAATCAACAAAAGTATTTAATTTTTTGTCAAAAATATATTTTATCAAATTACTGTTGAGAAATTAGTCACTATCTCTATTCAGTACCTACTGATTGATATTCTTCTCCTTTGACATGCCCCCTTAGTCTCCTTTTTACCACAGCATCAAGTACAGATCGCCCACTGGGGTAGACAAGTGACCTCACACCATCCCTAAGTGGCCAACTTTCTAGCCTATTCAGTTTAATCCTCAATTTCTTCATTCATATGTATGATGATTATACTAACATTGAATCCAACAGGCAACTATTTTACCAAATGCTATCCAATGCCTGAAGTTTGTTGCTTAGGTTTTCAATTAATAACTAACTAATGGCTAATTTTAGGACTTACCTCAGGAATACCATTTGACTTTCATCACATGAGCCCAAATTACAGAAAATGTGAAGTCTTACAAAAAAAGCCTTACATTTTATAAAGCAGAACGTTTGCAGCAGCACTAAAATTGGAGCAATATTTAGCTACCTAAATGACATACTGTAGTTTTTTTTATGATAACAGCACATAGGAATCTTAGCCACATGAAAAAAAAAACAAAACTGCAACGCTTATCTGTTTGTCAAGGATCATAAAAGTGAAGTACCTGACCCCATAATCATGCCTTAATGCCTATAGGTTGCTCTAGAAAGATGAAGAAGATTTGTACCTATGAAAGCTTATATGCTAAGGATACCAACAGGACTGCATCTGAGTTACCTCCTCCTGACAAATCTTAGGCAGACAGTAGGTGAGTTATTGTATAAGTTCCATGGCATAGGATCTATTCCTATGGTGCTAGACTGAGAGGTGCTCATGCCCTCTGAAAATGGCTGCTATGAAAAAATTTTTATGACTTGGGTAATAGCCAAGTTATTGGGCCACTTGTAGTGAAAGTGGAGTATCTCTTTTCATTTCCTTCCTCACCCTAAATCATTTGAAATCATAGTTTTTTCCACCACATAGAAGACTGACCTTACAAGTTAGCATGGTGAGTTAAAGTATTTTGGGAGGGATAATCAACACTGTTACAGATGCAGAGATATTAACCGTGTCAGTGCCAGCATTCTTGGACTCAAACTCATGTAATGGGAAAATCTGAACAAGCCATATATTATAGGAAGAGCAACAACTGGAGATTGTAATTTGCTTTTATTTTTATTTCAGAATAGAAAAAGGGTTAAAAATAACAGATTCATCATGTTCTTAGTGCAAAAAAAAAAAAAAAAAGTGATGTGTATCAGCATCATGTGGTAGGAAACTTAGGCAAAAAAAATGTGGCAAGTTTTTGCCCATCTGGGAAGGAGAAGGAAAAGGAGTACTGTCATATCAGCAATTGCCAGAGGTATTTTTAAAATGCCATTATGGCAACATTTTTCTTCTGCAAGCTCATCTGTTGAAAGACTGATTAAATAAAAAAAAAAAAAGAAAAAAGAAAAGAAAAGAGGTTGTCAACTAGTCTGAGGGAGAAAGCGGAAGCAGAGAAGCTTGACTGACATGCAGCCATCAAAAGGTCAAAAGTTCAAATCTTGCTCTTGTTTTTTATTATTTCTAATTTATCCTTATACAGAATGAATGGTAGGTTTCAAACGGAAAATGAGTGAACTGAAGATTGATATTTCTCAACATGATTCCAAGATGGAGAGCAAATAATTTCATCAGATTAAAATAATTTCACAAATACAATGTTGTTTCTACTCTAAGAGCTCCAGACTCTTTTAGCAGTGTCTGACCCCTGAGTATTATCATACAGCACCTTTTCTCTCCTGTTTCCCTTTCTCTTGGAATTGTTAATTAATCGTTTTGCACTCTTCTACATTTAATGTCTATCTTTGAAGCATGTGACCTAACACATGCCTCTTTCAATTAGATACGATGGGAAGTCCGTCTTGAAATAAAAACATGAAATCAGCCATAAGCAGCATTGCAATTAGCAGTGAGGCTGGACTGCTTGCTGCAGCCCCTTGCATCTCCATGTTGAAGGTATGCCTGATAAAAGACATAAAGATTAGAAGTAGGTCATACAAGAAACTCATGAATATTTAACTATTTATCTACTGCTTTGAGTAGCTGTTGGGAAAAGGGGTGGGTGGGTGGTAACAAACAAAAACTTTAATCTAAAGCAACAAATAATTCATTGTCTCAAATGGTTCTAAATGGACAGTACACAGGAGCCCACTTAAAACGGTAATTTTTAAAGGGGTACATTTCTGAAAAATGCGAGATGAAACTCCCTTTATTGGAATAGTAGTTAAGAAAAGTAGCTTTTATATGTGCAAAACACAGGAGAAAAAGAACAGGAATACACTTGATTTCTGGAAAAGGTAGTTAACACTGAACCCATTAATGTTCCCAACTTGTTATTAGTGGTCTGTTTCAATTAATGACTAAAAGACAGAATAAAATGAGAAATATGACTGCCCTATGTTTTGCAAGAAAGTTGAAAGATAATCTATCATGTACCATAAACCTTCATCACACATTCCTTTACCTATTGAATTTTAAATTTATGATTAATAATGCTAATAAAACTGAAAATATGTGCAATACACACAGTAAGTGACTGCATGATGGGTGGACTAGAAACTACATGCTCTATTCTACTGCTGCCTCTGTCACAGATTTGTGTCTTCTGACAAACCATACACTGGACATGAAGGAATTTTATTGCCAAATATGCAGAAGAGAAACCAGTATGATGTATAAGGATACCCAAGCAAGCTCTGTTAAAATTTTTGAAAGAACTGATGGCTTGGCTCTTACTAAAATTACAAATTGGAAAGTGTCTCTAAACCAGAAAAAGCCATTTGCTAAAGTGAAACTGAAGTTGCTAGGGAACTGTGCAACTAAGTATCTTCAAAATTTTTGCCTGATATCCGGAAATTATCCAGTAGTAGAGTATGGTGTAATTTACAGCCGAGTTTACTCTGCAGTAATTTCCTTGATTACCTATGTCCTGAGTTCCTCCATCTGTAAAGTGAGTATTGCAAAACTTAACTCCCTCCTTTGCAAGTTTTTCTGAGGATTACTTAACTGTGAAGACATTAAATGCTGAATCAGTCCAAGTGGAAATTTTCCCCTAACATTTGTTAAGAGCTGCAAAAGCATTTGTACTTTTACCCCTCCCATACATAACTCATATATATTTGTGTTGGAAAGCTACACTGAGACTAAGGGGAAAGATTCGTCTTCATGAAACTATCGGGACACAACAGGCTTAATCTATAATCCCACAACTCAGCTCTAGAGAACAAAGTAGAAAATCTGTAGCTGCTTAGATGTTGGGTTTTTTTAAACACATTTTGGCCAGAGCCAATATCTTATTCAGCTTTTCCCTTAAGCATACTTCCATCTTAAACAAAGGAAAGAAGACTCTGATGAGGATCAGGCTCTGTTGTAAAATTTTTTTCTATTTTGTTCCAATGAATATCACATTGATTTTATTGTCTTATGTCTCTGTCCTTAGAGAAACAGAAATTTCCCCCAGGTATTCTTATTATAATCCTCTCTTATGAAGTCTTTGTCAATAATTGCACCACATTTTTTCTAATGTAACATGACACTATTAACTTTTTAGGATGAAATGAAAAGAATGCCTGAAGAGATATTGTATATTTCTAGAAGATATTAAAATTGTTGCTGAATTACAGTTATAACTATTTAGTTAATTATCTTGGTGAAAATAATAGCTCTGAAATTCTCTCTTTTAGAGAAGAGAAAACCAGCAGTGCCATATGAAATCAAGGAAATTGCACATTTCTAAAACCACTGGGAGACAAGTGCCACTTAGGAAAAAGCACACAAGACTATTGTTTCTGGTTTTTGTAAGGGATCTTGGGTTGGGCTTGAGGTTTGGATTTTTCTTTCTGTTTGTGTTTTCTTGCTGATTTTTCCAAAAGTAAATGAGGATTTTTTTCAACTTTGGAGAAGAGATAGATGAGGGAGGATATGACAAGTTTTGAAACTGTGAAGGTGCTGGATAAGTTTCACAGGGAGTGAGTTCTGCCACAGGTAGGTGAGGGAGGCAGTACATTCAAACAGGTGCCTGCAAGCATGTATATTAAAGGGATGATACAGGGCCATATGTCCCTTGACACAGCAGACATGGATGCTGAGGAAGTGTCAGGCAGCAGATTGCAGGGAGCAACAAGACTCCTGTGGCATGCTCAACAACAGTTCCTATTTCCACTGCTGGAGACCGCATTGTGGTGCTTGGAATATGTGGATCAACACCTGTGGAGATTAAGTTCTTCTGTTCTTAAAAACATTTAATTTCATCCTTTAATAAACAACATTCTGTGGAAAAGGTGAAAATATAAAGTTATATTTAGATATGGTGATACGTGACAAACAAGATCAAGGGAAACTGAGTACTAAAAAACATCACATGCATTTCTTATTTAGCTTCACTCTGTTATAGATGTCTGTGGCTTTTGACGACAAAATTACAGCATAACCCTCTGACATACTAAGAATTTGTGCTCCTTGTCAGAGTTTACCTGTTAATATGCAGAAGGTATTGACTACAGCATGCTAATTTTATGTGAGAGGGAAGGACAGAGGCCAGAACACAGAGACAGTTGTTGCAGAAGCAGTCAAAAGACAGCGTGCCTGGTGGCATCTGGAAAATAGCAGCCACCCAGGTGACCTTCCTTCCCATCAGCCTCGCTCACACAGCTTCCCTCCATGCTTTTGGAAGCACTCAAATTTCAAGTATGCTTTATTATTACCAGTCACATTCAATTTATGAACAGACAGTACAGGCAGATTCAACAAGCAACTTTGGCCAGTTCTGGTGCTATCTGCACTGGCATTTTATATCTCTGTTTTGTTTCAGGACACTAGTCCTTTGATTATTCACGCTGTCCCAGGGTGAAAGCAGCACTGCATAGGTCGCGTCACAAGTTCTGTGCTGTATGAACGTGAATGAATCTTCCCTTCCCTTTTCCCCTTTGCTTCCTTTCCCTTTTTCCTTCCCTTTTTCCTTCCCTTTTTCCTCCTCTCTTGCCTTCCCTCTTGCCTTCCCTTTTGCCTTCCCTTTTGCCTTGTCTTGCCTTACCTTCTCTTGCCTTGCCTTGCCTTGCATTGCATTGCATTGCCTTGCCTTCCCTTCCCCTTCTTCTCACAGTTAGAAAAGGAAATTTAGCCTGCAAGCATTCAGTCTCTCACCTCCATACATGCCAGAATATGCTGACGTGTTGAGTCTGAGCTCTGCAACGCTGCCAAGTTCAACCTCGTCAGTGCTAACAGACAAAAAATATTACATTTACCAGAATTCGGACCTTTACTCCAGAGTGAAATTTTGGCACTTTCATCAACAAGCACCATTCTAGCCATAAAAATGATGAAATTCACAATTAAGATTTTGGTTTTAAATGAATTTGTCCAAGGTTGGACATTTTCAAGAAAATTAGATGATATATTCAATAACATAATGAAACCTGCTCTGCCTCCCTACTTTTCCTGATTCCTGTTCTGTCATGTATCCTGACACTTCATTCTTATTGCAACTGGGTAGAAGATGGGGGTTGAGAGGTCCATATCTCACCAAGGGAATGTCTTGAACGTTTCTTATAATGGGGGAAACCCTCTGCTCTTTCCTTTGTGTAGGAAAGAAGAATAAAAAAATGGCCTGAGCAAAATTACTGGAATGTGTGACGTTCTGTACAAGAGGGAAATGTGCAATGACCAACTTGCTATTTCCTCCAGAACAAATGGCTATCTAACATCAGAACAGAAGAAATTCACAACCAAATCAAAATGTCAGAGTGACAGATAGTGCTTCAGTGCTTAGGACTGTGGTAAATTTTTTATTAGAGTTGTCTGTGCATTTTAAAGGTCAAAGCCATTTCCAGTGACCTATATCTCGTATGTGTATGGTGGCTCTCTGGTTGGCCAGGTGCAATGGAAAGGCCAGTCATTCAGGACTCTCTACTGTGTGTTGTTGCTGCCATTTTAGTCCTTTAAAATTTATGCTAAAGGATAACTTACTTTGATAATTTTTCTATATGGTGGTCATAAATGAAAAACTGATGCTTCTCAGTGACAGTTATCATCTCACCTTTCTGTCGTAATAAATCATGCTATTTCAAGAAGCATCTGAACCTGAGTTTCCATCTCAATAAAGAGATTTATTCTCTCCTCGAAGACTGTTGAATTGAAGGATTCAATATCTGTTGATGAAAACCTCTGTGAAGGAAACTTTCCTACACCTAGTTTGAGCTGTTACTATGTTATTGCACCACAATTACATTATTTTAAGGATTGAGATGTCTGAGACTCCACTGTGGGAAATCTAATATCAAGCCAGTAAGGAAACCTGGTCTGACTGTGTCAGTGTGGTGAGGGTAGGGAGTCAAACTGTAGAATCACTGGAGCAGCCCACTGTGAAAGGGCTTTGGTCCCAGCTCAGGCTGTGCGTCTGTGACTGCCAGAGTGGCTCCAGGACGGTCAGGCAGAAAAGCCTCCTTAATGTCTCTACAGAACAAGAACAAGGGATTTCTTACTTCATTTGAAACTTTCAATAGTGGGCTGGAGAGGATGTTGATTCAAAGTAGAAAGGTAGCAAGCATGCTGTAATTTACCAGATAACTGAGGGGTCACACACATATATAACATAGTTAAAGTGAATGAAGCCAAAGTTAATTTAAACTTCCAAATGAAACTCAGCATAGAAGAAAACCATTCTATCATCTTGTTTACATCACTTTTGCTGAAGGTATACACTTAATATTTCGTACTGCAAAATGCTTTCTGAAAGTCATCAACTACTTTCAGTTTCTACAGATTGTCGTAAAACTTTTTGTCCCTTGAAAACTCCAGCACTTCCAGGGGTCAGAACCTTTATTCCAAAAATAAAAATGGTCCAGAAGTTCAGCTTTCTGCTATAGAGATGGAAGTACCATGGTTTTAGAACTGCAGGCAATATTTCATTAAGAAATGCTGGGATTTGTTGTGACTGTTGTTTGATTGCTTTATCTTTCTTTCAAAAATTTCAAAACCCTATTTTGAAGCACTTAAGATCCTGTGAGCGGAAGTTGTTCATGATGATAAATAGAAAGTTCCTTAGAAGACTGTCTGATAAGCTCTAAAGTAAAACTGAGTTGTCTTCACTTTGAGGTTATCTGCAGAGATTCCACTACTGAACAATAAGTTCTTAGGAAATTTAAAATATAAAAGCCAGGCATTTTTGATGATTTTAAGAGCACATGTGTGCTATCATGAAAGATAATCATTCCATCTTCATGGAGTCACAGGCTTTAAAGGCTAGAATTTACTTCCTGAAAGACACAAGCCAGAAAACTTCACTCAATACATTTTGTACATGGTATTTCCTTTCTTTAAATGAATTTCCAGTAGTATTAACTTGATAGGGTGATTCAAATAGTTTCCATAGACAGTTTGAGGGAATGTCATTCTTCGAATGAATGTGTACACTATTAGTCAAACTCTTCTCTAGTGAACCTACACTGAATAGGAATTACAGGTGCCACACATGCTGCCCCAATGGTATGTGCTGGGAAAAAGGACAGCAGTACAGTATGATTTGTTAGTACCTACACCCAGTAAACACAGGGCTTCTGTGAAGCAGCCCCAGCTCACGCTGGCAGGAATCTGTCTTTTGCATTAACATTGTCTTCCCTGAAACTGGGCTTTTGAAGAAATCAAGGCAATAAACACAAACAAACCAATACCACATATTTGTGATTTAGTGGTCAGCATATGAAATGGCAGAGAGGTGAGGAAGACAGCATATTTAACCCATCCAATAGACTGAACCACTACAGAGAAAAGGAAGCAAGGCTTTTTGTCTTAAAATCTTATATTTTCTATCTTAGAAAAGATTCCCTGAGTCTTATCTATCAAAGTAGGTTTCTTTTTCTGCCTCAGATCATGCTCTGTCAGTTTTCTAGTTGTTTTTTTTTTTTTTTTCTCCTAGACAGTTAACATTTCTCAAATTGTAACATCTCCAGTACAGTGACACTTGGAATACATCCTCCCTTTGCTCTTTTTAATCCCCAGTCTTTCTGTAAAATGGAAGGGTCCTTTCCCAAGATGTCAACAGACTGAATTGGTGCAGTCTAACGCTCTGAATTTCACAGCTTTTCAACATATACAGCCTGTAATATAGCTGAGCAGTTGCCTGCAAAAGGATATAACTCCACCTCTTTTTCAAGACCTGATGTAAATCTCCTCTAGAAAGGATCCAGGAAGAAAAATGTCACTGTACAATCACATAAAGGATGCACACTATCCATTGCACTATCTGTGGCCCTGATGTTATACCCCAAAATCCAGTGTTTTATTTCCACAGTATTGCCAGCACAGCCTGCCCTCCTCTTACGAGCTGGATTTCTTGCTGCCTTTCCAGAGCATTGCACAGTGTGATGATGAGGGCCCTGGGTGCAGGCAGAGCTAAGAAACAAGCCAGGGAGGCTACTTCATCTCTCTCAGTGCCTTTGCACATACTGAGAGCAGCCAAGTCATCTCCCCCAGAGAGTTCCATGCTCCCTTCTATTAAAGGTTCATCAGCTTTCCACTGTCCCAAGAAAAAGAAAAGGGAAAAAAACCCTTTAACTGGCTAGATGATTAAGCTAACTACTGCATGAGCTGCAATGAAAGACTTTTACAACTAGCTATTTCTGTAGGGAAAAGGGAGTCAAAGCATGCTGTGAGAAGCAGTTGTGGTCGTCTCAAGGGGAAGACACAAAAAAGATTGTCATGTGTCTTAAATTCCATGTTGTCTAAGAGAAAGGTTAAATGTCATTATTTTCTTTGAGTCAAAAAACTTCCAGGGAGGTGAATAAATGTTTGTTACTTTCTCTCTCCTTGGTCTCATTTCCTGTCCAAGAATGGAGGCGGATCAGCTGAGCCATAGCACCCTCAGCACAGACACTACAACATTCATCTCGGTGCGGATGAGATGTTTATGTTAAGGCAGAAAATATGCTGTTTATTTAACTCAGATACAACCATATGACCTTCAGATGGCAACACCACGATCAGCTTTGACAGAGGAACAGACATGATCAGACAGCTGTAAAAAGTCCAGAAAAGTTCTTGTAATGGAGATAATTCCTTCAGTAGTGGTTTATTCACTGTCCACAGCTTGCAGCTGCAAAATACTTCAGTTTCAAAATGTTTTTAATAGCTGTAGGTGGTGTGACTTTAAACCAATATCTGATTAAATGGCATGGCATATTTTAGGAGAATTATTGTCAGCTGTAATAGAGAAAGTAAGAAATCTTTGTTCTTTGTAAAAAAAAAAAAGTAATTAATTAAATGGCTGAGTTCATTTCTATCTGAATCCTAGGAGTGCTAAGATCTCTCTTTATGAATGAGAATATTTTCTGAAATCAGGAAAAATTTTAGCCATGTAAGGGAACCCTTAACTAGTAATGATTATAATTATTTTATAGCACAATGCTTTAGTGCTTTTCCAGTGTACATTAGTAGGATATTCTGAAGCAAAACTCATAATTCTGAAATGAAAAAGGAAAATGCATCAGTGAAGAACCTGTGTGTTGAAGTCAACACTTATCTAGTCATGCATATATATATGTAGTACATGTGTATGTGTATCATTTTATAATTATGCTATCACTGCATAGAGAAAGTATACATACAAGGATACAAGGGTTCAGTGGGAAAATATGGATAAAAACTCTGCACCCACAAAGTACCTCATTTGTTCTGCTTACATGGAGTTGTAATACTTCTTGTAAATAACTTTCATAGTAATAGAGGATTTCAGAAGTCTTGCCTTTGCTCTTTACTGGATTCCTGCTCTGTAAGGGCTACCTGTCAAATTCTCTGCAGTGAAGGCCAGGCAACACTATAGGTCTAGGAGCTGCTGTAATTTTCTCCTGGAGGGAACTGGACCTTACCTGACAGCTCTTGATCATCTTCAATTAAGCTCTCAGTTGCCAGTGTTTTCAAACTAAAGCCCCAGATTCAAATCGTGCCAACAGTACCCTACCCAACCTTAATATTTAACATTCCAGACTCAAGTTTTTTCTTTTTTTCTTTTTTTTTTTTTTCAACTTGAATGTAATGAAAATGATGAATTTTCTTCTATTCTGGCTATAATTTTTTCATTCTCAGGGTACATCATGAGGTGAGGAACACCTGGAAGAGGTGAGCAGAACTTGGTTCTGATTTCAGGCTCCATGCAAACTCTGGCAGGACATTGCAGTTTTGGCAACAGACAGTGTATAGTTGAAAGCATAAACAAAGATTTCTTTATTAGGTGAAAATCAAGGAAAGCAAATGTGAGACTCAGTATATCTTCATGTTTCATACGCATATTGTCAGAAACTGTACCTTAAATTTAGGGAAATTGAACATAATTGTTCTATACATATATATGTGTTTGTATGTGAGTATATACACACACACACATATTTAACCCAGTTGAATGTCAGAAAGTGAGTCTGACTGCTGTCAGCTGCAGTCCCAAGTGACAAGGATGATGGAATTAAGTGAAACCTAAAAGTTATTGGGGCAGAAAGTACTGCCCACATTACTCTAAGGGAGCAGTCTCTCCTAAAAGACAGGCTGCCCTCTGTGTGCACCAGGAACTTCTGACAGTTCCTACCTTAAGGTCTGCAACAAAGGGAGTGACAAAAGGCTTTGCTTGAGGCAAAAGCTTCACTTATTATCAGTGTTGCACCCTTGTTCAAAACACCTGACTTCCAGGTAGGCTGAATGTTTAAAGGTCCTCTTGCCTTTCTTGATATTAACTTTAATTAACTGCCACAAAGCAATAGTTACCTGTCCTTATATGAAGTCAGGTGTAACACATTCTCAGAAGTGTGAAACAGCCCTCTTCAACACTATGCAGGTGGCAGCCCTGGCCACAAATACTCACTGCTTTATGATTCCTACCATCCATTATGCACAGTGGCAGTAATGCCGACTCATTTCTATATTGAGCACAGCCTGCCAGTTGTGAAGTGTCAAAGAAAATGGCATGTTTACTTTTCCATCTGCTCTCCTAAAGCAGCCTTATTCGAGCTATCTGCTGTATCATAGTAAGGGGAAAAATTACAGCATTAAAGAGTTAAAATCCAGGGAGATATTCAAGACTGAGTATTTTAAGATGTCCTTTGCTTACTTTATAGACAACCAAATAATTTTGCATAGCATAATAGAGAGGAAATGTAGATGGGGTCAGGTTTCATTAAAGCTGTAAATGTGTGACACATTTCTGTGGATTAAAGAGTTTCTCTTCATTAGAGAGCTTCTCTTTATTGGACTAGCAGTACCCTCAGCTAAGTTGCAGCAGCAGCAACAGCACTACCACTGTCACAAATTATGGACCTGGAGTCTTTGAATTCTTATTAGGCTTGACACTGGCTGCACAATCCCTAACCGGGGCCAGTAATGAGAACCTCTCTTCCTATCAGAAATTTATGCCTTTCCTCTGCAATAGACAAATGAGGGCAGAGGCTTCAGGTAATTAACTGAAAACAGAACTGTAATCTGTTTATCTAATTTTAACCAGATGTGCTAAGGCAATCTTGCATAAGAAATCAAAAGAAATCAGAACAAGCATCACTGCTTCAGTGAACTTTGGGGACTTCTGAGCTTAGAGGTACATGTACAGAGACCAGAAAAAAAGGGTAGTAAATTGCAGACCTTTTCCCCTGTTATGAGCAGGGCAGTGAAGTGAGACTAGTTTTCTTTCCCAAACTGTTTATTTTTACTTACCTTGCTGGGCAATCTTACAATATGAGAGTTCAGACCACCATATTCTGTTCTGTGCAGGGCAATTTGTTGGATGCATGAAGTACAATTATACATTTCAGGATATGAAATTATATATGTAATAAAATATTAGTTCAGTGCCCCGAGAACTAAAAGAGTGCTGCATAGTCACTGGCACTGGCATTGACAGATTGAAGAATCCAGTTCAGCACAACTTGTATTGAGTTCTTGCGCTCCTATAAATCATATGAAAAATCTCAGACTAAAATCTCCAGGTTATAAGGTTTTTTTAAAACAAAAGAAGCCTATCAGAGAGAATAGGTCATAATGAAAAAAAGTTATCCTCCCTAGATCTTTTGCAAGGAATGTTAAATGTCTCACCCTAATGCTGTATTTGAACAACATGTTCTGATTTTATATTGTTCTTCAATGTTAAATCAGTACAAAGATTTTCACTTTCTGTGTCCTCTCCTCTATCTTTTAGTCTTCCAGGAGTTTGTTGTCAAACTTCATATTCCTTCATGTTGTCGTGGTTTTGCTCTGGGTCAATTTTTCTCACACCCCCCACAAAATTATTATAAATTGAGAGAAGGTTTATGCAGACAAAAGAGACTTGATTTGGAAAAATAATATTAACATTCATTACTAGCGAGCTAAAACTAGAGAACTACATCTACAATAATTCTAATTAGGTAAAAGTACTATATATTTACAGAAATACTTCTCCCCCCTTTTTATCAGTGTAAGGAGGAGAAGCAATCTCATTCTCCATTCTTGGAGCTCCAGGTCTTTTCAATAACTCTGCAGCACTCTAAAGCCCTTCTTCTGTTATGTCGGCCTCAGAGCTGGGCCTACCCCCCTCCTGGGCTAAGAACGGAGGCTGGGGGGTTACCCAGGTCCTGAAGGGTCTTCCATGGACTGCAAAGGGACACTTGCCTATCATGGATCTTCACCACAGAGTCACAGGGGATAATGGTTTTTGAGTCCACCCCTGTTTCCTGTGGGGTCCCTTCTCACGGGAGAACAGTCCTTAATAGGCTTCTCCAGCATGAGTCCATCTCTCGAACAACAGGTCTTCCATTTTCTGCTGTCTCTCAGGGTCACAAATTTAGCTGCACCAGCATGGATCCTTCACTTGGATCCCAACTCAGGGTCACAAATCTCCAGCACCAACACAGATCTCTCACTGAGATCCCGAGCTCACCCGAGCCATCTCACTCCAACATAAGCCTCTCTTAGGGTCACAAATCTCCATCAGCAGCATGGATCCCTCGCTTGGATTCCAACATCTTACCAGAGCTGTTCTGCTCTGGTGTAAGTCTTTCCATGGCCTACAAGCCTCCAACAAGACTCTGTTTCATTTTAGTCCTTCTCATGAAGTCTCAGCTTCCTCAGGTATTTACTTACTTCAGTGTAAGCTCCTCTATGGGCTGCAGGGGGGGTCTCTTTACCCCAGTAATCTTCCACAGGTGGCAGGGATTTAATTTTCAGTCTTTTCCCTGCTGAAGGGAGAGAGAGAGAGAGCGAGAGAGGGGGGAGGAGCAGCACCCCCCTTCGAACTTCTCTCTCCTGCTACAACTTTGGCCTTGAATACTTCGTTATCTCTCTGACGGAATTTCTTCTGCAGCATTTTTCGTCCAAGCAGTCAGTCCTTCTCTAAGTTTTTTTCTCTACTCTCTTACAGGAGAGAGGGGGGTTCAGTGCCACACCTCCACATCCCAAATCACTTTACCTGAAAGATGCAGATAAAGGCAATTTGGCTTTTTAAAAGTTTTTGGTTTTGCTTTTCTTATTCATATCATCTCCTGTCACATCTTTCTGCCACCTTGCCAACACAAAATATTGCTGACAGAGGTGTACAAAAGAAGGGTTATAAAGATGTTGAAAGGCAGAAGAGAATTTCTTTATAAAAAATGAAAAATCATCTATAAAAGGATTGGATTGATCTACCAGCTGATTGATGTAAGTCTAATAAAGATTTTTGTTTATTTGATCTGATAAAATAACATAATTTTTCTCAAATTCACTTACCAATTCCAATATTCTATAACTGAGTATTTTTTCCAGATTGTAGGTAAGAATTAAAACAAGATACATACACCTTAAAGTACAAGTATGTAATTTTTGTTGCAAGAAATTTCCTACTTGGTATGGGGGAGAACCTGACTTGAAGAATGGTGTTTTAGTTTAGTTAGGTAGTTCTGAGTTTAAACAAAAAAACTAATTGAAAATAAAATTTTGGTAGGGAATAATAGTTGAAAGACAAATTAATAGGTAACTCTAGCAGTAGGAGAAAAAGAAAGCAAGTTCATTAAGTGTGTTGAAACTTGACAGGCTAACAAGCAGTTTTAGTTTGAAAATGCTGACACCCTTATTTTCAACATACAATTTAACAAGTACAGGTTTTAAAGTCTCTTTCCTTTTCATTGAAAACCAGCCTACACTACTTAGGAGAGGGACATGAAAAAGGGCTAAAAAAAGTCCTATTGTGGGCTGACATGAAATTTTTCAGGTTATGTTTTTCCGGAGAACTTGAATTGTCTGTTTGACTAGGCAATTGCTAGTTGCCCACCTTCACTGCACAAAATAAATACACAGTGTTGTGCATTATATAGTGTTTTCCACAATACAATGTCTTTTCAGTAATTCCATGAACTTCTGAAGGCCCTGAAGACACTTTGGACATATTCACTTGGTTTGCTATGTGGATTATTGTGTCCATGATATAAATATTATATATGTAGCATACTGATGCAGTAGAATTAGTGAATGACCTCTTTTCCCACTGGAAATGTAACTAAATTAGAAAGAGTAGTGCCTGGCTTTTACATCAGATGTACAAAAACAAATTAGCAATCTTCTGTCAGAAGTAGTAACAAAAAAAGGAACTTTGTCATTACAGAGTGGCAATTGTTGTATATTTCATTTAAAGATAATGTACCTTTTCACAGCAGGAGTTTTCAGTTTTGAGAGAATTACAAACAGCATTTGTCAGAAAAATTTCAGGCTTTATTTTGGCCTTGGATCATGTTACCTTTCCCATATTTGTTATGCTTTGTGATACTTGTAACAATGGATCAGTGAAAAATCTTACCTTGAAAGGATTAATGTGTGATAATTATGAGTTATTTAAAAAGCTGACCCACCCCTAATTTTTTACCTGCATCACTATGCAGATGAAAAGAAGTGATGCTTGATGAAACAGGGTTTTTTTGTCTATGGATCTATGACAAAGTTTGAGTTCGCATTGACTATGCAACCTGAGATGACAGCAAGTTTTCTTTAACTGGCTTTTCCCCTACCTGTCATTACCACATTTTTTTTAAATTACAGAAGTGTGTTGCTTTTATATCAGATACAGGATTGTAGGCACCACTTGCTTAATGTCAATGGCAATAACTTAATTTTTTTAAAGTGTGGACTAATTTTATTGCCAGTGAAAACATTAGCAATTATTCATGTTAAGATAAGGGCAATAAAAATCTAATGATCCAGGATGTATGATTGACAAAAAGATCACAAAGGAATTTTCCTCTTGCTTACTTATATTTCACATAACATAAATGGCCAGATACAATACAGGATTTTGGAAGCTCTTTCTGAAATGCTGAGTCTGATTTATTGCCAGAGGCAAGATGCCAGACTGGATGCATCAGGGATCCTGTCTGCTAAGAAATACTTCGGTTTCTTTCAAGAGGCTGTCCATATGCACATTTGTACCATAAACATATGTATGTTTCTCTGAGTTGTAGATTTCTCAGTTTTAGCATATCCACTATCCAGGGTCACTATCATGTTCTTCTCCTTTCCTGACACAGACTGAGGCCACCTCTGCTCACTTGGGAATAATTTGTGGGTAGGTTCTGCGCAGCCACCTTAGCAATTTGGCCTTCTTTTGCAGTCTAATTGCTTCCTTTTGTGATTTGTTTGTCCTTTTTTCTTTTCAGAATGTATTTTAGTTCTTATATATTGAATTTACCTTTCCTCCTTTCTCTACCCACTTGCAGGCAGGAGTGTTCTTTAATTTTATTCTTATCTACTGTGTTTCAGCTTGTTCACAGTTATGAGGAGATGTGTCTTCCCTGAAGCCAGTCATGGCCTTTTTCCAGTGGATGTACAATTGGGCTTCAAATATAGGGCAGACAGATGTGCTGCTCCCCACCTCAGAAGTGCTTATTCCTCTCCATCACCTAGAGATTCTGCACTACAGGTGTCTAAATTTGGATGGGAAGACACTCATTTGAAGGGTTTCTATACCTACCTGGAGCTTCAGAAAAAGTTATACCTTCAGTGTGTCTAGCTTTTTCAAGAATAGTAAGCTTTTGATGACCTGCATGGGATCCCTTAGGTAAGCATCTTCCATAACTTTTCTTTCATGGGCCCTTAAGAAGGCTAAGGAACATCTTGCCCAGGGTAGCTGTGATTTCTGTATGCAAAAAAGATGGTTCTAACTGCATATCCCATTCTCCTTTTAAAATATGGAAGTCCTACAACCTGCCACATCTAGACCAAGATATCCCATAAGATATATTTTGTGTATCATTGGTATTCCCCTTTAAAATAAAACCAACCAACAAACCAGACTGTGTGTATGCTTGTGTGTGAAGATGCCTGTGATTCTGTGATCTTATTTCTTCAGGCTGTTCCTGTCTATTTCTGGGGTTTAAAACTTTTGTCTTTAAATTAAAAAAAAATTAATTGTAAGCATCCAAAGACAGTGGACAACTGATTAAAGATGGAGAATAACATCCCATTTATTTCTTAGAGTTCTTATTCAGAATGATGATGGAAGACTAAAGTAAAACTTTAGCCAATGTTACTGCCACTTCTAAAAGCAAGGGACAAAGGTGTCAAGATTGTGCCTCAGTATTGTATTGAATCCTAACTGCAATCATGACTGCCATGTTTCTGTAAAATTTGCCTATGCTGTGTATGTGTTCATGTTCAGCAAATGAATTCCAACATTTATGTTATGTTCTATTATTCTAGAAATTACACAATCTTACTTTTCTTCCCAGGATTATCTTTTTTTTTTTTTTTTTTGGGGGGGGGAGGAAGGGAAGTGTAAAAAATAGGACAAGACAAGGGAATCCTAGACATACGGCAACCTTAGCTCTCAGAGATATTGTATTCCAGTCATACAAAGATTGGTCATTATGTAGATTTTTTTCCACTCTTACTGTAAAACTAATATTATTTTTCAGTCATTGATACTAATAATCTACTTACATTTTGTCCCTAACCTGCACTTACTTCTAGGTATCTTTTTTTTTTTCTTTTAGTCAAATTCCTAACCAGTACATTTTGAATAATGCATAAACTGGATTGTGAAATTCCCGTGGATGTTTAGCTACAACCCCTAGAAGTATAAATTGGTTGTGTTGTGTTTTAGTGTTGTGTTTTGGTTTTTTTTTTTAATCACAGCCAGTTGCAAAGGCAAAATGACCTGTTTGATTTGGAACACTCATTATGGATGTTAAGGAGAAATGCTTATGTGATTTGAGAAAATTAGTGAGAATTGGAAGTCTCTAAATAATCTTCGTTTTCTTTTGGCCATCGAAAATGCATTATATAAGGATGTTTTCCAAATATTCATTATGGTTTTAATCCAATCCAGTCACATCAGAGCTGCACATTTCTTTGATAAATTCTTGATTGCATTAACTGACAGAGTCATACTTCAACCAGTTGTTGGAATCATTTTCACATTCAGAACATACTGTCAATACACATTAAATATGAATCTGTAGGAACAGGATCTTGAGCGAATGTTGTTCTGATGGCATTTTCTTTTTAAACCAGTGCAGTGAAAGAAACAGTTCACAGTACTGCACTTCATATGTTTATGTATTAATCCAGTACTCAAGTCACTTTCCCAAGGATTTGAAAAATCCAGGTTAAATTCTTTCCTTTGCATTTGAGAATTTACATCTTCTATATTCCAAGTGACTATGCAAGCTACTAAAGTATTCTGGCTTGTTACCAGAATATAAAGATATTTGCAAGTTCTTACACTTCACAGAAAAAAATTCTGAAGTAATTAGGGCAGGAATAAGGAGCACAAGTTGAAGCAGGACACCCTAGTTGAATAATTAGAACTTTCTTGGAAGAAAAAAAAAAATCCCATCTCACCAAGGCGAGGTGTCCTAAGGGCTCTTTAATATGAGATACATCAAGTTTTTTTGGAGTAAAGACTGGCTTATAGGATGCTCCTATCAGACCTTCCACTGCTGTACTATAGGAACTTACTACCAATGGTGAGCATTTTTTCAGAGGAGCTGGTCTCTTATCATTTTTCCTAATTTACCCTGCATAATCCTAAATACAGTACAGAAAACCAGAACACTACTGCATGGTTCAGTAGTCCATTAAAAAAAGTAACTAAACTTGACCTATTGTAATATTAATTCCAGTTAACTTCCAAAAGATAAGTCTGAGTCTTCCTCTGTGACCAATAGCTGAAGACAGGTTCCTCCACAGCCTTTCAAAGAGATTGACTTCAGTGTTCCTCCCATGAGGAGCCCAACTGCTTATGTAGGCTACAGGGTGACACGCTTTCTTTGGCTAACATTTTCTGCTCATACGGTCCCTCAAAACCCTTGTCCATTTTTTGGATGTAGCTTCTGCACAGTTTTGCAGGGTTGCCAATGCAAAAAGTACTTCCTTACAGGAGAAGATAATTCCAAAAGTGAGGAAGTACAAAAATTTTACTCAGCCCACTTTTAGAGCACTCATTCAGGTCATTATATCCCTCACCATGCCAGCTTTTAACTTGCTTTTGGTTAGTGAACATATTGCAGCTGCATGCATAGATCAGTCATTTACAAGCTGATTAGAAAGGGGTCTGGGGCAAGGCAAAGCATGTCCCAGTGAAAATAGAGATATTTTTCCTGCACCACCCACACATTTGGAGTAAGGATATAGGCAGTTTTCTTATTTCATTCTAAGTCCAAAGAAATTTAAAACACTTAATTACAAGAAAGTGTATGTAACTGGGGGAATTAATCTAAACCAGAGAACTCTGATACGGCCAAGAGGAATGGAAATAGTCAAGCTAAGTACATGTAAAGAATGCACTTATTTTATAGTGTTTTTTCTCAAACTGTGAGGCATGCCTTTCTCATTGAAGTGGATGGAAATACGAATGAGGCATGTGCTGTGACGAGGCACAAAGGAGATGCTAACTGGTTGTGAGTGAAGCATAGGATAAATTAGTTGTGATATATTCTTTGGCAATGCTTAAATTCAGGCAAAGCTAAATTTTTTTTATTCCACTGTGATCAATAGAATTATATTCAGTAATATGCTTACTGCATAAGTGTACTATTTTTGATTATACCAAAAGTATGACAGCTTTTGGAAGGTCTTTTTTGCCTATTGTTCTTATCCAGACTTCAAGAAATGTTCTTCTTGGGCCTATACAATAATTTCCACCAAAAAAACCCCAAACAAACAAACAAACAAACAAACCCAAAAACACAAACACAAAAAAAACCCCACAAACAAACAAACACAAACAAACAAAAACAAAAAAACAACAACAACAACAACAACAAAACCACCCTAGATTAAAGGCTATCATAGGCTTACCCATATTACATTGAGTGCACCTCATTTTTTCTAAACCTGGAAGCTATAATCACCTCCAGGTCAGTTTAACATATAGGTGGGAAACTGCTTTGAAATACTACGTGTTGCAGGCACAAGGGAACCAGCTATGAATGAGCCTTCATCTGCAGAAATCAAATTAGTTTGTCCTTTGAGATAAATAAGGGGAGAGAAGAAGGAAAAAGTTAATACCAGGTATAAACTCTTGAAAAACTTGCATCTAAGCACAGGATTAAGGATTTGGTTCATGCTGATCAGTTTGAAACATTCTTGAATAGGATGGCTTGAATCTAAGTAATAAAACTAAAAACTGGACTGCAGACCCAGATTTTGAATTGATGAGTTTGGAAGCACATAGAGCTTTGGTTTTAATCTTGTTGTAAAGTTCATAGCTAGATCAAAGCACAGAGTTTGGGGGCAAGATGATTTCCTGTCCTGAATGTTTTTTATGATTTATAGTAGCAGAAATTAACCTTAAAATGTAATACAACTACATCCTTCACTTCTATGTTAGATTCCTGCTCCAACATAAATAGATGCAGTCTCCTCTCAACCTTCATTTAGAGGTACAGTTTGCTTTATTGCTTCATCACATTTCCAGGCATCAGTAGTAACCTTGGGAATGGTGCACTACAAGAGTCAGCTTCTTTGCATTAGAGGTTACCTGCATTTTCACCCATGCAAAGAAAATTTCTTTCTGATTAACTAAATCCCTTGTAAGTCCTAACTAGTAAGAGTTCCCAAAAAGCAAGAAAGGTGCAAAAATCAAGCTGACTAATAGAGACTAACACAGAATAAGAATATTCACACTTCTTATGAATGTTATTCATGTAGTGATAAATCTTTATCCATGTTCATGTGCAAATGTAGAATATCAAGTCTTGTTCTCTATTATTGCTTGCAATTGCCAGAAAGTGCTAAAATATCTGTGTTGCTTTTTTTCTCAGATTTATGGCATTTATGAGCTGTAGATATCAGACGTTTTCCAAACAGTGATATCATTTAATGGAAGAAAGACAACACTAAAAATGCTTTAGCAATAGTGGGTGCTATCTGCTCTTGCACAAAAAAACTCTTGAGTCCAAAGTGGCTTGGTGAACGTTTGTCCTAGAAAAATTCAGAACTACAGAAATTTGTATTTCTTCTTCAGTGCCAAATAGCAGGCATTTGAAATTTCCTTAAAGGTGAATCTTTTTCAACAGAGAAGGCATGGAGAAGAAGCAGCATGGGGGGAGACAGAGTGAGTGCCTCTTAGAAGAGCATATGTGAAATTCCACTTTGAGAAGCATAATAAGGAACTGCTCACGGTAATGTAAAACAGGACCTCTAACTTGTTTTGTTGATCTTAGTAAAACAGGCTCAATAGTGAACTCTTCACTGGGGCTAAATACAGGAATCCATACACTCTGAAAGTATGCACACAGGGGCACAGGGCTGCCACATTGTTTGTGCAGAGGGACCCAACACGAAGAGCTGGCAAAGCGATCTCGTTTTGCAAGCAAAGTTACTTGAAGCTCCCCAGCCACGATGCATATGTGTTGTCAGTTTAAGGCAGCTAGCCCCAGACTTGGAATACGCTGGCTGCGTGCCTGCCCTTTGCCCAGGCAGGGGGCTGGAGTGGGGGACTGCAATGCCTGATGATTCCTACTGACAGCAGTTGCCTTGTTGGATAGCAAATGGCAGAGTCTGCTTTTAAAATACTCCCTCTTTCACTTAATGACAACTCTCTGTATGTCAGAGAGGTTTTCATTATTTAATGACTAAAATATCCCATGATATAATAACATTCTTTTTCTCAGCTTATTTAAAGAGTTTATTTCCCCTGTTTTCAGTAGAAAGGAGGAGTTTGCTTCCTTATTTACTAAAGTTACCATTTGAAAGAAGAATGAACACTGCTGAATATCGCTGCATGGTACTGTTGGATTTAGTATGCCCACATTATACTTATTATTCTTTTTATTATTCTCCCTGATGCTGCTGAAGCACTTAAAGCTCCCAGTAAAAGTGATATTCAGCTATGCTGACTATTATACAAACAAGACTGCCCCTGTTCATAAGGAATTCTTCTGTAATTTCTTCTGTCTCTGCATGTTACAATTTATTCATATGCCTACTGAGTTTCAAGTCAGTGACACTTTACTCTTCCATTAATTTCTCAAGTCTTTCTTGAATATTTTATTCAGAGTTGCTTTAATTCTTTGTCTAGAAGATGCTTTTTTAAAATATTAAAGGTGATTTCACATGGCAGTATAAAGCTCTATAATGTGTATTTTCCACATCCTGTTTGAGGAAGTGACCAGGATGTAGTAGTTAGAAAGCAGAAATACTGTGGAATCAGGAAAAAAAAAAAAAAAAAAAAAAAAAAAAAAAAAAAAAAAAAAAAAAAAAAAAAAAAAAAAAAAAAAAAAAAAAAAAAAAAAAAAAAAAAAAAAAAAAAAAAAAAAAAAAAAAAAAAAAAAAAAAAAAAAAAAAAAAAAAAAAAAAAAAAAAAAAAAAAAAAAAAAAAAAGGCTTATTTTGCAACATTTCTGATGCAGACAAATCAGGAAGCACAGATTTTTCTAAAGAAAGCATGCTGTTGTTAGGCAATCTTCTGCTTTGCTTCTGAAACATTTATCTACTCACTAACCTATAATTCTCACTAGAAAACAGATCAGAAAAGAAAGATGTTTTCCTTTTTTTTTTTTCTGATTGTGAAAAAGCACAGACTCACAAAATCTGAGCAAACAACAAAAAAAAGATGAGTGAAAAAACAATTAAAATATCTTTTCATAAGACATCCATATATGATAATTATGAGATATCCTTAATGGCCACAACATTCTCTGGTAATTCCTGGTTTATTCTTGGGTGTGTTGTATTCTGAGAAATCTTCTGCATGTGACACAGAGGAAAGTCAGTGGGAAACCTGTTCCCACATAGATTTTAAAGCAGGAGCATTTTAAGTTCTACAGAACTCTGCGATTTTCTCTCTATTAACTCTCTTAATGACATCAAAACATTTATAGCATGTATTTTAAAGGGTGCAATATCCATCCGATAAACACTAACATTTATTTCAAAGTACACTTGTAATAACAATTTTTCACACATTTTCAGAAATGTGTAAATAAGAATTATTGTTTGTATACCAGCTGCTCCTCCCCACTATATTCCGTTAAGGTTTTGTCATTGGTGTTAGTAATATTTTTTTTCAGGAATGCCACAGAAACCACAACTTTCAATTTCATTTGCTTACAGACATGTAAAAGAAACACATGGAAAAGCAATTAAAAAAATTGTAACTTTCACAGTTCCCTGAAAGTTAGTTCCTGCAGTTTCTCAGTTCGGGAACCTGGGCTCACCAAAACAATGAGCACAAATCGAGCTGCTCAATTCTCACTCTGAAGAATGTCAGTGAAAATTGTCATAGAACAAGCAGCACATTTTTATGGAGTAATTATTTTTATCCTCCGTCCCTATTTCTTTCTTATTCTATGTATAATTTCTCTCCAGGCACTTGGATTCAAAGCCTTTTGGTATCAAAAGACCTCTAGTTGACTTAGCAGAGCTTTGAATGGGCCTGGGCTGCTGTAAGGTGGGAGCTAATGAAAATTGTGGTTTTTCTCCCCTGGTGCCCTCTCAATAAAGTTTGCCAAGCTGCATAAAAAGCAGCGGCTCTATTTTTTTATGAAAGGAAACAAGGCTGTGCAGAGTGCCACTACCAGAATTATCTACCAAAGTTCAGTGCAGGCTGGCTAGCACTGAGACAGGATTTACCTCCTAGTGTGTGATGAGAGATGAGAATTCAATGCTTTGCTTTGCTTTTTCTGCTTTCCTTGTGTTAAAAAAAGAAAAAAAAAAGTTCAAGGCTTTTCACTGAATGAATTGAATTGTGAATCTGTGTTGGGGGATGAGGGGGGAGGCAAGCTAGTCATAAGTACATTCAGTTTTACCTCCTTGAAGTAAGAAAGGAGTACTGAGAAGGAATACTGAGCACTACCTTCTAGTATTAAAATACAAGATTGCTTTTCAGTAAAAAGATCGTATTTCAGACAAATTGAAACAATATTTTAGGATATATCTGTCCTCTAAAGTACTAAAGAATGGATATTTAGCAGTGATCTTTCCACCTTTGGAGCATGTTTTAAAATAAATTATTTCCTCGAGATGGTACAGCTACTCCCTGAAGTAGAACATAAATTTATTATACTCAGATGTTTTCACATAGGAAGGAGACCAACAGAACACCCTGGGTGGGAAGTATGCATTTTAAAATGACTTTCAAAGGAAAAGTTTTTTTTTTCATGTCGTACTAGAAAATTGTCATTTCCTTGTTATGATTGCAAATGCACTTCCTTTCATTCATGTGGAAAGTCCAAAAAGGGTCAATTATTTTCTGTGACTTGGAAAGCCTCTCTAAAATAGAAGCTCATAAAAATTTGTGGTTTTTCAAGAATTAATAGAACCAGTCATCAAATATCTGTGTATTAGAAGTGTACAGAAGCATGTGAAAAAAAGAGCACACTGGATAGATGTCTGCCACCACCACAGGGGGAAGAAGAACAACAGAGCTCAGGTGAGTGGTGGCTGTGCAGCCCAGAAATGATATGTTGCAGGTGAGAAGTTAAGAGCAGCCTACTTCTGACTCTGCCAGGCATTTCCTTCAGTGTTTTGACATACCTGTTAGTGTGCCCATTGTTCAGCTACTTTTAATTAAGATGCATTGCGTTGGCACCTCAGACATACCAGACAGAAAAGAAAGTGCATACGTGGATTGCACATGCACAGCAAATCCGACATGTCCAGGCAGGTCTGAGCCAATGTGACTGAGGTAAGAAGGGACAACACATGTGATGCTTTGCAGAAGCACTGGCATCCTGCGTGGGTGCTGTGCAGTCAACCAGGGCACGTCTGATGCTTTCCCCACAGTAAGCACAGAGCCTCTGGAAGAGCCTTATTCCGTGCTTCTACACTGGTAACAGGACTGCAGTGAACACAAATGTCATTTCCTACTCACTGGCATCTTCTGGTGACCTGGATATGCTAAACTCATGGACAAATATTCAGGAACATCAAATGCCGTCCATACAATGTTTTGTAATGGAAAGGGAGGACATGGCCAGGGAAACCCAGATTATGGGAATAATCTTAACCTTAGGGGAGTGCATCGGAGGGAACAACAGCATCTTGCACAAGGAGGAAGAACCCAAGACAGACAGAAGCATGTAGCCTGGAAATCAGACGATTGCTGTCAACAGAAATTCTCACTATGTTTAAAGCTATGAAAAGAACATCTGATTTTTTCTACACATTTTAGACAAAAAAATATATAGGTTGTTCTCCTTTTCTTTCCTAGCTATGAATTCATATATTAAAATTCCCCCCCTGAATTCAAAATATTGGCATGTCAAACTTTGAAAGAGGTGCTCCCCATCCCATGGAGCTTTTTTATTTTTTTAATTGAAAGAAAAATAAACTTTCCTAAATACATCTGTATGTAATATCCTTGATAAAGAGTAAATGAGAGAAAGCATCTGCTACATTCTTTTGAATGTAGGACAAAAGTTTCTCCAGTTATACTTGCTTATTTTCTTGTCTTTTAGAATAAAAGAAATTTTTCCTTCTGCCCACTATCAGCATACAAAATAATATTTATACTTGAAAGTGTGATCACAGGAAATGTTACTCGGGTATAAACACTGTTTTGTGGGTGAGAGAAGTTAGAATGTTTTGTTTCTATCAAAGATATCAGAGCAGCCATCTGTATATAGGTTATGCTATCTGTAAGCTAGTGTCAAGTTTTACTGTTCTACCGCCTGTGCTCTGATTTTTTTCCTGGTAAGGTTTCCATCATATGCTTTTGTTTTCCAAGCCAGTGGGAAAATCTTCCATTTTCTTTTGTAGTGAGCACTTAAAATATTGAAAAAAAAATCATTAAAAGAAATAATAAAAATGAGGATGACACTGGGGGAAAAGTACTATTGCCTGATTCAAGAAATTTACTCTCATTCCTGATACCATTTTCATACCCTCACAGAATGGTTGAGGTTGAGAGAGACCAAAGCCACCAAACCCAGAAGGATATCAAGTAGAAGTGTAAGTCTGTTCCTAGTCTGGTAAAATATTTGTTGATAAATTCTCTCCTGCAAGGAAAGTTGTCTTCTGCATTATTCATTGCCCCATAATCTTGCTTGGAAAGCAAAGAAGTAACAGTGGGACTTCTACCAAAGAAATATTTTTTTGTTTATTGGTAAGCCAGAGAAGCAGCTCAGCACCTGTTTGTGCTTCTTCTTTTCCCGTTCTTTACTTACTTACAGTGAACATTAAATTAGACAAAGTAAATTACATTTCTTTTAAATTACAGACGGGCTTATAGTCACTCATGGAAGTTTCTTAAAATGTTAGGAAAACAATAATCATGCTTACATTTTGACCATCATCTCCATTCAAACTCAGGCACTGCAAATATGTATTATCAGTAAGTAGAAAGTAAGTACTTGAAGCCAGGTGCACTATTTGAGGGGAGATCACAGCCAGGTGGTGACATGGTAGAATTCCATTTTCTGTATTCTAGACAAAAGTCAGAAAAAGCAAGAAGCTGCAAATCATTTCCACCTCAGTGTGTCAGAGCCCACAGTCATTTACTCCCTAATGACATCCCAGGACTTGGAATAAAAGGGATGGGAATCATGTGAGACTCTTCAAGGTAACACCCTGTCCTCTCAAATCACGGTTAAAGTCCCTCCTGTTTTCCCAATTATCAGGACTTTTGCTGTGTTTGTGTGTTTATCATTCCTCTGGTTTTGCAGATGAGGAACTTCAGAATGGAGAAATGGAATGAACTGACCAAAGCGATTAAGGAATTGGTGCCAGACTCCAAAACTAAATCCAGATGAGCCCACGAGGCAATAAATCACAGATGAGTTTGGCATGAAAAAACTCTTCCTTTTTAAATGCTAGGAATGCACTTGCTGTGGCCCAAGAAAAAGATGAGTCTTGATTCATCTGTAATCAAAGCCATAGTATGTAGAACGTGCTGGAATTAGAACACCGGGCAAAAAAAAATGTTTGGAAAATGTCAGATTTCCCAGGAATTTATCCAATGGTTCTGAGGATATTTTGTCTTTAATAAACTGTCTACAGTTGTGTTTTTTTCTTTACTCACCTTTTATTGCTAACACATTCAATCAGATCTAATTTGTTTATTTTATTTGTATAAATAGAAGACTATAGAGTTCAAGACAGCACAGCTCACAGATTGAAACCAGAAGATGATTTGATCATTCTCATGTTTTTCCCAGTGTACTGGGTGGTTCTTTCTTTATTCCCTTCCATCCCCCCTCCTCTCCTTCCTCCACTGCTGATGTTAATCAGAGTGAAAGGAAGTGACTGTTTTCCATTGAGAATGTTGATATTTGGTGAAAAAATAAGGGGTGGGAGAGTGAAAGGTGCACAGAAAACAAAACAAAACAAAAAGTTTACTGATTAATTCCTTTTTATCTTTGCCAAATGCTGCTCTAGTGTGGGAATGGATGGAGCTGGCAGTCACTTTCACTAAGCCGGAAATACCATCTTTAATAAATTCAGTTAAAGGACTGGATGGACACATAAATCTCTTTGTGTTTGACAGAAGCAATGTAATGTCAGAGGAGAATTTAACAGGGATCTGAGGTCAGCCTGTTTACTGTCTTTTTCCTTCTGTCTTTCTGACTCTCAGTACAAAGCTGAAATATTTACACTTAAGTATTGCTAATGCAGGATGTTAAGGTCATCAGCATGAGAACAGAGTGACAATAGTCTGTGTAAAAAACTATACAAGCTTCTTCAAAATGCTATATTTAAATACACTGGAACTCCCTTTGACTTTGTTCTGCCTCCCAAAGCCAACATTTTACTTGACTATGCATAATCCACCTTTCAAGTGCCTAGCACCTCCAAGGCTCAAATTCTGCTCAAACTGTTCTCAGAAAATTTTCATTATTACTACTTTCTAGGGCTTTGGTTGTTTACTAGGAACTTTGATCATTATTTTAGATTAACTAAATAATTGACTTCCAGTTCCAGCAAGTGTATTAAATGCTTTCTTTACATAGCACAATCATATTGTGCTGTGTCTTCACAGACCATGTACTCTGCAGCTGCTGAGGGAGCCAGGTGACTCTCCATTCTAACAGCATTTGTGCTGCAGAATCTCTACCAAAGGTGCCTGTGCCATTCATATGATAGTTCCTCAATAGAAACAGCCTAAGGTTGTCTTCCCTGGTAAGAGTCTGTACACGTGAGTTCACTTGCAACTTCTCAATCCTAAGGGTATTTTCCACGTACCTACGCCTCTCTTCAGTTGTAGTACATTAGCCTTGCCCTGCTAAGGCTCTTATACTTTTCCTGTCTCCTCTTCAAGATCGTTGTGGAACCTTTCCTCAAAGACTCCTGAGAGCTCCTCAAAGCCTAGCCCCACTAATTTCCTTCCTCATAAATGCAGAAGTGTGTGAGTAGATCATAGCTACTGGTCTTCTCACATATATCGCCAGTATCTGACTAAAAGTCACCTTCCTGTTTTAAAACTCCTATGAATCTGAGGCACCCTGAAGTATCTCAATTTTCTTTCTTTAATATTTAAATAATGATGTCAACAAATTTCTGGAACTGATAAACAGATTGCCTTTGTAGATTTTGTTATTTGTAATAACAGCATGCCACTCCCTCTCAGCAGTTCGCATTCCAAACTTAGTCTTCATCTAGAGACAAAGTCCCTCTCCACTTTTGTCGTGTTTTTCCTTAATTTGTACATTCATTTGAATATTTTTCTTTTTGCTCAAATAATTTGGGATAGACTTTCAAATTAATCTATTTATTCAGTATGGAAGGACGAAAATCAACGTAAGTGTATATACAGTTTGAAGAATATTTTTTATGAAAAAACCACAGTCTGCAAGTATTCCATCTACTTACTCTGAAGCGATTGCTTAGTTTATTGGTGTAAGTCACAAATGGCTTTAAGTAATCAGTAATTTTATATCTCTTAGGTGATGTTCCAAAACTCTGTTACAAAAGAATGATTACACCATAAAGAGTCTCTAAATGTTATTCTTTAGTGAGTTGAAATCTCACTATAATATTCACTAAATACAGTGTTTATGTCATAGGTTTTCCAAAAGTGGATACTCAGTAACAGTGACAATAGAAAACCCAAAAAGCTATGACAATGAATAATTCAGCTATTATGAAGCAATACTTCTACATGACTAAAAGTAATGAATGTGTTGCTTCCCCTTCAGGAATGACTTGGTAGATTTGCGTTCATCCTACTTTTTTTAATTTCCTATCAAGACAATATGACCAAGAGAGTATAAACTAATTGGTAAGAACCAATTAGCATTTTTAGTAAAAAATAGATCACAGAAAAAAACTCATCTTTATTTTGAATGTTGTGACTGAAGAGAAAGTTCAAGAGATGGGAAACTAAATTAGTTCTGCTTGTAAATTATGGTCTTAGGCCTTTTCCAACAGTGACTTCTTGGTTTTGCAGCAAATGCCTCTGATATTTTCCAATTCAGAGTGCTCCCTTGCTGTGAGCCTTCTTGCTATGAGGCCACCTGGGATCAAAGCTACTTTCCCCCTCCTGTGGTCTCAACTAACTCCATTAACTCTAATTACAAACACTTCTGTTATACCAACCAGATTTTATGGCTTCCAGTGAGTGAGCTACACAGAGAAGGAGAAAGTCCACATGGTACTACTCAGTTCCTTCTTCAGCATTATTGCTCGCCATACATTAACCTCATTCATGGTAAGCTCCAAGTTAGAATCACTTTGTCTTTACCTTGTGTAACTAAATGGAGGTTTAAATTGTTTCTTGAAGTACATCATTCCAGAAATTAATGAACTGGGCCAAAGCAAAAGTTGTACAGGATTTAATTTGTCATGTGTATCAAGAGTCCCAGAAACAGCTATAGTTTATAACGATGCAGCTAACAACTTTTCTTATTGCGCAATGCCATAAACCAAATGTGTGTCATTCTATATATACAACACACAGGGATGCATGCATCACTTGCTCTCAGCTTGATTTCTGATGTCAACGTTTTTCAAACTGTTCTTTAAATTTAAGTGGAAGATGAAAACTACCAGTTTACCAAGGATTGCACATTATATGACAGAGGAGTTACAGATTCTACCTGAAAGGGGATAAATAATACAGTTCTGGACTTATACAGTAATGGTCACAAGTGAAAATTCCCTTCTAGGGACTGTGGCAAGGAAAGCCTAACACTTTTCAGAGATGCAGAACCAAATACGCTCTAAAACCTGAAACAGCTTCCTCATTCCCTACTACTCCAAGCGATAAAATACATTTGCTGGTAATTAAATAGCCTTGATGAACTTTCTGTCCTCAGCTACCTATGGAAATACTGTCATAGTTTCTCCAGCAAGTACTACAGTCCTTTTTCTCCTTCAAGAAGCCCATTCATGCTCAGCCCTGCCCTCATTATGTGCTGTTTATCTGCATTTGCCTAACAGTCCATGCAAAGAGCCAGTGTCTTCTTCTTAAGCTCTGTGCCCAAGAAATCCCTGAGATACCTTTAATGACTTTATTGGTCTGCAGAAGCAGCTGAAGAGAATCCTTCCACTGCTGAGCACGGATCAAATTGTCTTCCTCACCTAGAGAAATTTCATCTTCATCTCCGTGACAGCCAGTCATGCTCAAAATTTGGTTTATCCCCTGCTACCTTATAAATCAACTTACTTCTACAGCTGAGGGCTTTACTTCATTGAGGATGAGTGAAGATGCCAGTGGAGGAGAGAAGAAAATAGCAGCTGAAAATGAACGGAGAAACTGTGCAACAGGAAAATCAAACTGGAAATCCCATAACTTCACCCACCTAAAAGCTATACATCTAATTTAAATTATCTAGGCTCCATCCAAAATCAGTACAAAAAGACAGACACTTCTGGAATGGATCATCTCAAATAAACTCTATTTTCTGAATATCTCTTTAAATTCAATTTTTTATTTTGAAATGTTGGTGGTTATAGAAAGAACCACATTGTAATTTCTTGAAATCACTCATTCTTCATTTTAAAAATATTAAAATTTTAGTTCTTCATTTTTGGAAAGGCATTTTTTTCACAAATTTCATATAATAGAATTCCTGGTTTTCCATAATTTTATTAATCAGAATTAGTGAGTTTTTTCCTCCTCTGACTACAGAACTCGCCTCAAAATAAATGTTGACACATACAACAGTCATTGATTCCAAAAATCCAAGATGGAAAAATTTTGCCTAGTATGCTAATATGTATCCTACAACATCATTGTTGACAAGAAAAGAAATCATCATTACTGCCATTTCTCTAAAAATTAGAAGAAAAGTTTTCAGTCATAAGCAGCTGAAACTGCTGCCACACCTGGAGATAGATTTCAGTAGTTATTTGTAAAAAATAGATGCCTAAATTTGTATTAATCACAATAGACTTTTAACTAAACAAAGTTGTAGTAAAGCACTTACGGACTTCAAAATGAGATGCAGCATTACTGGCTGCCTGAAATTGGTGACTTATTTGATAAAGAGGAAGTGACCAAGAGAGAATATTTTATTGATTAAATGTCTCAGGAACAATAAAACCTTTCAGGAAAGAAAAAAGATGAAATCCACTTTTTTTTTTTTTTTAATTTCATCTTCAATCTTTTTCTGAACCTAAAGATGTGAAATGTTTAATCTTACTGTTGTTCTTACTCTTACAATTCTGGCTGCAGTAGTTTGGAGTTTATCTGAGAAAAGACGGTGTTAAACTTACATCCAGATCATAGCCTGGCTTCCAGCCATACAGGAAAATTGAGAGTCATAAACTGTCCCCTTACTCCCTAGGCATCTCAAGTTTAAGCTCAAGAGAAATAATTTCCAGAAAGTAACTACTTCCAACTGTGTATTTGCCAGGACTGAGACTGATGGGACAAATAATCCCCCTCTCCCTTCCAGTTCCTCCAGAACAGATCAACATATGTGTGTGTGCTGACTCAGCACAGAAGACATTTGAAACACACCTGGTGTCAGATATTTCCCCATTAGAAGTAAAGAGGTCATTAAGAGAACACCAGTATGTCTCTGGGATTGCTGTCAGGAAAGTATGACTGAGTGCATTCACCCTGATTAGTTTTAGGAGTTCATTGCAGTTATCTGTCTTCAGATGTTCAAGACTTTTACCTGTTCCCATAAAGACGATTTACCCTGAAGTCTACTTTCAGCCTTTAATACTGCTATCTCTACCAGGAATTTAGTTTGTGAAGGACATAGTTTCCTGCAGGAACAGGGCAGTCAAGCTGAATTTGACCAAAGGTTCCTTCATCCTGCCATTTAGTTTTGACAATTGACAGGTGCAGGCACCAAGGGAAAGTGCAAGGCCGTTTTAGTTTTTCTCCTGGATTATTCTCTGAGGTCCAATAAATTGATTTATGGACTTGCTGAGACAGGGGTAGCAGAAAGTTTCCCAGGTGCACTGTCATTTGCTACCATCAGTTTGTCCACTCCCCTTTTTAGTATGTGTAAACTTCTTGCAGCCTTCGTGTCCCATGGCAATGGGTTCCACTTCTTCCCAGTTACAGGGTAAGGAATTACCTTTTTGTCTGCACTTTGAACTTGCCAGCTGCTCTGTGATGACCACCAACTCATAAAACAGAGAAGATGAATAAAAATTGATCCCCCTTCACCCTTTCAGTGCCATTCATGTTTCCATAGGCCTGTGTTGTATTTGCGCCTCAGCTAGTTCTCTCTCTGTTGAAGAGCTTATTTACTCATTCCTTGAAGAGAAAGCATTGCTCACCCTTGGTGACCTTCTCTGTATTTGTCTAAGGGTCTTTCCCAGGGAGTAATTCAGAACACTAAAATTAATCCTTGCTCTGAAGCACTCCCTGGTGGGAGCTTCTCTCTTTCTCCATTGACAACATAAAAGGCTTAAGGATACCAAGGGCCTCCACTTACACACCTCAGTTAAGCACAGGGAAAGCTCTGCATCACCGTTTCATTTTAGTAATTTTCTTGTTTATGGGAATTAAAAATAACACAACAGTTTGATTTTTTTTTTAAAGAATAGAATTATTATTCTTACTCTGTGTAAGAAATAGATTGCTAAGATAAAATTCCAATATGACATGTCTTTCACAAAGAAGTAAAGACCACTACATGTGAGGGGAAAGCGTTTGCACAACTTTTACACAGAGTTTTTTTCATTACTAAGTTTGTCCACAGGTTGGATTGCTTGTGAATTCCTTCCAGACTGAACTGTGTGGTGGTTGCAGTTAGCAATAACAAGGCTTTTATTTTTTTCCTAAGACTTACTTGCATGAAGCGTTCGGTATTCAATTGCTGGAATTAAGCCTATATATTTGATTTGTCCTAAGTCGGCAAAGTTGTTAATGCTCTGACTGAATTTTTCCCAGCATTAATGTTATTGATTTTTAATACACAATAATGAGAATTAAATCTGGCAAGGAAGCTAGCATTTAGACAAAGAATACATAAAATTTCCCTTTTGTACCCTATGTCATCCTTTTTGCTCAGGATTCCCAAAAGTAATGTCAAAAATTACCCTGAGAGCTGAAACATATAAAAATAAGAAAAATTGCATATGTGTGTAATTAGGCAGGTCTAATGCTGGAGGAAAGGCCCATGTAAACATTGCCCAAATATCACCTCCATCCTCCTTTCCTTTTATCATGCAAACTTCCATTATGTTTGCATTCACTTTGTAATTTGAGTATGGCTTGATCTTCCCGCATGTGCTGTGCTGGTGAGCATTAATTTTACTCCAAAGAAAGAGTTGCCATCATTTTTCATTTAGATAGGAGGAAAGAATATTCTATTTTGTAGCAATCATCTTGGTATGTTGTGTGTCTGAAATGTTTCCAGAAAGTACAGATAAATGGTGTGATATTTGAAAAACAGGGCACCATATATTTTGAATAGTGTCTAGGAAAGCTTGCAGGTTGTCCCAGACTGGCTCTGTCTGTGAAGTCTGAGACAGTCTTTCTGACAGAGTAAATCTGTTGCTTATCCAACAGGAAGCCACTTGTTTCTCCTTCTCATTTCTGAAGGAGGAATTTAAGCAGTATGCCAGCAGGAATAGTAACTCCAGACAAACTCCAGATTATAGGGGGCTTGATGCAGCAAGGAGTTGCAACAAGACCATTGCTTGGGACACATGAGCAGCTCCATTGCTGGTATTCAGGAACCACACTGAATGTCCAAGCACACTATTAGATGATCAGAATGAATTTATGGAATTAGGAACAAAAGAAATACCCTTTTACCAAATGGGAAACAGATTCTCTGGACTAATGGAAATCTACCTGTTAATCACTTGGCATCTCCTTATTCTTACTGAAGCACAGGAGATGATTCTTTTTATCCTTATCCTTTTCCCTTACATTTCTGACTTTGTGATGAGTGAGGCAAGGGTGTACTTAATGCTGAAGTTCACTTCATCCATTCATGACCTTTGTAGGATGGCAGCAGCAGGGGTAGCAGCAGAACATAATCATGTACCAGAATACTTTCAGAATTCTTTCCATCTTTCTTATGCGGGGTTATATTTTTATTCTGAGGCTGCAAGGAGATTTTTCTCAGTCATCGTTTATAAGCTGCTTTTGTTTTCCATCTATTTTGTTGGGGGGAGCAGGGGGGGCAGGAAGGTACCATTTAAGTTAATTTAAAATGTTAGTTTAAATGGTAGATGAAGTTTTATTTGAAATCTCTAGAATGACATAAACCTTTTGAGCATGAGACTAGAAATTTCCATTACACCCTAAGAATGGATAGCTCTAAAGATCATACAGTACAAAGCCATCCTTCTCCTTTTATCTATTCCCTTTTCTGCAGAGAGGAAGGGAAAGAAATGTTTCTAGACAGCAGAATTTTTCATGGAAGCTGTTTCATTAGTAGTCTGAGGATAATTCTTCCATCATTTAATAGGTTTAATGGTTTTGTGCCCTCCGTAAATATGCTACAATGAGTCTATCTCACTGAGTCTAGAAATGGGAAAATCTTCACTGACTGTTAAGTGATCCTTTGTGCCTCAGTGGGATTAAACTTTTCACTTTCATTTATCTAAACACTGTTAAGAGGAATCGATTGCTTTTTTTTTTTCCTAGGTGCACAGGAAAAAATATCTGGTAATGACCAAAAAATATGCAATTTCACTGGAAATAGATGCCAAATATAATCCAACATGACCATAAAGTATGAGGTGTTATGATAAATGAAGAAAAGCAGTGAGATCATCAAGAAAATTAATTAAACATTACAAATTTCCTGGAAACATGTAGAACTACTTTGCATTTACCCAGTGAAATGTTTATAAAGTAAAAACATTTTCATGTATGTATTTAACACGTCGACCATCTAGGATCTATCTCATGAGTTTGATAAAATGATCATAATCATTTTTCATAAATAATTTACCAGAATAGACAGGAGTCTTAATCACTGTTGTTCCTTGTGCAAATGTTGGAATGGCAGGGAGAGCATTGCTCCTGGACTGATTTTGCAATGCATGGGCTGATTCCATTTTCTGTTGTGTAACACCTAAGGACTATCAAACATTGTCCATTTTGGCCTCACTGAATGTTTAGCCAATGTCAACATGATAATAGCCAGCTCTAGAGAAGCCACTTTGGATTACTTAATTCTACTGTAAATATACAGTCACTCCTATCTTACTCACTGACTCATCCAAATCAGCAGCTGGATGAAGAGCAGCCGGACAATGCTGGTCTAAACTAAATTGCAGTGGGTAGGCTTGCCTCTTCCCCAGTGCCCTCTGCTGTGAAAATCCGTTGTCCTCAAAACTGCTTAACTTATTCTCAATATCTGTACTTTTGCATTATTTGGTTTTTTATTTTGGTTCTACTTTTGGAAGTTCAAATATTCATACTGGGAAAAAAAGCAGGCCAGCACCATCATACAACCCATCACCCCAATATTGTTTCTGTCATAGGATAAGCATCTAAGAATGCTGGATATTCACAACTGGTTACCTCAATATTTTTGTCTGTGGGAAATTGTTTCATAGCCCAGCTTGTACACATGCAGGCACAGTCACACACATGCACACATACAGACATACACTGAATTATTTGGAACATTTTTGTGATGCCATTGAAACCTCCATAGGCTTTTCATAGGTTTTGAAATCTCTTGTTCTAAGAGCCACAAGTGCTTGGAAATCTTAGCACCTTTTTGATTCAAATTAAGAGCTAGTTTCTTCAACCTTATTGCTCAACAATAAATTTTTCACAAGAAACAATGGATACCCAGGCTTCATACCAATAAAACTGTTTCTCTTGGGACTAAGTGGGAAACAAAAAAGCAAAAGCATCTGAAGTATTCTACTGTTAGAGTGTTGGAAGCAGCATAGGAAAGTAAAAAGACATTATTTGTGTCTTTGAATGTAATTGCATTTAACAACATCTACAGTGCCCTGGATCTTCAGATGTCAGCTGTCATTCCACTTTGAAAATTGTGATTTAAATGTTTCTAATATCTGCCTAATTTTATGATCTGTGTGTAACTGGGCTTGCCTGAATTTCATTAACTTCTCAATGCCTGTTTCTGTAAATAAAGGCTCTCAGGAATTCTAAAATACAGCTTTTAGAGGAGCACAAATTTTCACAGTAGCATATTACTTTGCTATTGATGACTTAGGGAAAAACACATGTAGAAAAAGAAATATTTTACACTCTAACACTGTCAACCCACTACAAGCTTAGAATAGCATGTCTAGGCATTTGGAAGGAGGAGTCTGGTTGAGGAACAGAATGGGAATGAGCAAGCTGATTTACTTTTAATACCACACATCTTCCCTGTGACTTAATATGCACATGGGACAGCTGAATTAGTAAATAAGATTCATTCAATACTACCCATGAAGTCAAGAATTTACAAATATTTATATAAATGGACCATATCATGTCCACAGAAACCATTATAAACTAACAAATAATGTAAGTATAGAAAGCTTTGACCCTGTATCAAAGTGTATAACTACCTGATATACAATGAGTGACATAAAAAGCAAATCTGAAAAATAATATTTGTATAATAAATTCACTACAGGGTAGGTGGAGGGCAGGGGGAACCAGAAAATGAACATTCTCTTTAAATGAATTAAACATTTTCCTGTATTATTTTGATCTTACAGGCAATATTAACACATTAGCTTCAGAATGAGATCTTTCCCTGAAGTTAAAGTACAGTGAGGGTTGTGTTTAAGTAACATTACATTTATGATGCAAACTGACCAACAGCCAGAAAATTCAGAACTAAGGTTGATTGATACTGTCTTCAGTTCATGCTATGATATCTGTTTTCCCTTCTCTTCACAAAGCCATGAGCAAATGGTGAGGTGTCAGTGTACTGCTGAATTTTCTGGCTTTTGTCAGTTCATGTCACAATATCAACAGTACTTAAGCACAGGGAGGGAGGTTGTATTTAATAACAATATCAGATTACATTAGACACTCCATCTTTTTTTCCTTCACTTATTGCTGAATAGCCTGTTTTTAGGCTTTTGGAATTCAAATTACATCTAACTTGACCTGTGCTTGGGTGTGTTTGGCTTGGAATGCAAATGTCCAGTTGCATAACGCCAAGGTCTCAAAAAAGAAAATAATTCTAGCACTCCTTGCTCTCTGTGCATGTATAAATCTTTGATCAAATGTACTGTGGAAGGACTGAGGTTAATACAGTCTCTTTATTAAAAAAAAAAAAAATTAAATAGTCAGGACAGCTGTAATGCTGGTGTCTAGAATTCAGACAAAATAGTGTTTTTTTGCTTTTATGCTTCTGAGTGGACTATTTCTCTGGGAGTCTTATAGAATGTTTTTTATCGTACTGACCTATTTCTGTAAATGTTTCTGTGCTAAAGAAAAGATAATACATTTTAGGCTTACCTGTCTCACGTTCCATGGGGTTGGTAGCATTCAACTTTCAGTCAGGTTTATCATAGCCTCATTTTGCACTTCAAGAAATACTATCTTTAAAAATTTGGTTATTTTCTATTTTTTATGATTACAGAAGAACTTCTAGAGATTGACTGGAATACTGATAAAGAATGAAGAGTTTTAATTAAGAAGGTACCTTTTACGAAGGTTACATTTCTATTTCAACACTGGATAAGTTTTCAGGTTCAGTCTCCTTTCCAGAAATGTTTGACTCAGATAGAACTAAGTCTCTGAACTCCAGTAATAACTTTGCTGTATATGTTTGAAATAATGAGAATAAGTATTATTGAGACATTTTGCTAAGAAAAAGTTATTCTGAGCAGCAAATTATGTCGTATTTCAGTAGTAGATTATGGTGTGCAATATGCCAGATAACTTCCAGTACCACGTTTTTAAAGCATTTAGGATTATAGTATAAATCTCACTCAAAACTAGAATAAAGACAGCTCTCGTATAGCAAAGATGATATCAAGTGTAAACAGCCTTAAAATATCCTACATTTATATTGACTTGACAGACTAAGGCAACGTTCCCACAGCCCTTTTTTCTTCTGTTTATTGAGGAAATAAGAGGTATTTTATCAATGCAAACAATATGTAAGTAATAGAATATTAATCCTTGGCACCTTGACGTTACTGAGATTGACTGTAATTTAAATAAATGTAGTAAAGTATATCCAGGAAATTACTTTGATGGGTAAAATATCAGAACTCTTTGACAGTTTCAAAGGTGGAAGGGGTGGTTTGTGGTCAGTGTTCTAATAAAAGACTGCCTAATATTTCTTCATCCTAGATCATGCCTTCAAGTGGACAGTGTTGCAGAGGAATTAAGTGTTCAGGAATACTTTTTTTTCTTTTCTATTTCTTTCAAAAATGGTTTTTGGTAACTGTGATGCGTTAGAAGTATTTTGCACACTGAAGAAACCTTTTCTACAGCCTGATAGTTTCCTGCAGGCTAAGATCTGCTCCCATTATCACCTCTACTTTTCACACTGCTGCTCCTTTTTTCAAACTTTTTTCCCGTTCTGTCCATGATTCTCTGATACTCCAATTCTATCTATAAATCTGCATTTTACGACATGTACAGTGGTGGAGTAGAGACAGCAAGGAAAGACCATGTGGAGCTCTGTATATTTTTAGTATATAGAAGTTATACTGAGAAATATAAAGCACAACAATAGAGAGGGATGGTATCTGAAGAGTAGTTTATGAGGAAAGGAAACTGCTCAAGACAGAATGGAAAGGGATGTAAATTCAAGTAGAAGGGGAAGGAACACTGTGGGCATACAGGAAAACTTCATGTGTAAAGCAGGAGCTTAAGAACTGAGAGATGAGAAATATTTTCTTTAAATTTAAGAGAAGGACAAAATAACTTAAGGAAACCACCAAGCCCCCAAAAGTCTGCATTTATAGTTAGGTTGCTCAAGTGCACTTCCCATCAGCACAATCATTTCAAATCAAGGAAACCACTTGTGGAGCCAGCATTAACCAACCTCAGTTTACACGTCTTACCACCTAAACATTACAGTACCCATAGCTATTTTCAGCACCCTCAGCTTGTTAATGAAAAGCCTTTAATTTCAGCATATAACCTTGTGCAAGACTCATACCCAGTTCTTTAAAAAAAAAAAAAAAAGCGCACTCTTTGTTCTGACCTCATGTTTATCTTTCTGGTGGCTAACTTATTAGCTGTCTTCACTTGGCTAGGGTAGACTTCAAAGTGGTTGTCTTTGAATAGCATTTTGAGAAATTTGAGGAACTACATAGGTATTTCATGTTAGAGATGAAAGGATGTTTTTAAGTAGAACAGATGAGACTATGAGTGTATATGTACATTACAAAGTTTATTTAACAGTCTGCTTCTATTTTTTTTCAGTATTCCAGTATATTAAGCTTCCTTGATCACCCTGGACACTTCAGAAATAATTTAAATTATGCCTGTAGCTTTGGTGCTATATAATATCACTCATATGTTAAGATATATGTTACCATTGCCTATGCTATTTATGTATTTTGCTATTTTCAAAGTATTCCCATTAATCTTCCATGTTACTCTTTTAAAAATCAGTATGTATTACTATTTCCCCAGTTTTTCTCTACTTTTTCACTGAATTCATCTCTTCAGGTACTAGCAGACTCAGAATTTCTTTTTTGTCTGTAGACAATATAACATTTCTTCATTGTACTACTTGAACTAGCACTGAAGGAGGAATTTCTTTCCATACTTTCTCTTGTTTCTGAGTCAGTTAAATGTCATGCCAGAATAGTCCACCGGTGAAGATTACACAGTGAACACTGAGAGATGAAGATGGCACTGCTGAACTAAAAGTCCAAGCAGGTCTGGCTAGTGGTATACGTTCACCATGTGCATACACATGGAAAAATATGTGTGGGTATGTGTATGCATATGGAAATGAATAAGCAGTCAGTAGAAATACTATTTGCAAAGGGAGAGAAAAGGAAACTGAGACAGCGGAATGTGGTGTTTGCATATAGAAATATCTGATTCTTAAGTGGTCAACACATTTTCCTGGTTCAGCTAGCAGTAGATTACACAGCAGTCACTTCAAAAGTTCATGTGACTAAGTAGTCTGGCGCTTTTCCACTGAACCACTCCTTTGTCTGAGGGTGAAATATTCATTCAAAAACTAGAAGATTAGGATCTCCCTCTTTCTATTTTGAATTTATCAGTTGCTTCCCTATTTAGAAAAGTTATATACTGAGTTCGGTTAGATTAAGTAGTTGTTTATGCAAGCTAGTTAATATAGCTCTTAGTGTAAAAAGAAAATATCCTGTACTTAATTTTGCCCCTAAAGCGGTGGAAAGGGAAGAAGAATTTACAAGCCCACTCAGAAGAAGCATAAATCAACACCTACCCCCACTAGATTAGAGGGGGAATCTAAACAACCATTTTATACATTTCTCTTCTAAATCATAGCCTGAGACTTTGCCACTTTGACTTTACTTGTGGGTCTCAGTGGAACTACTCACAAGTGTTAAACAGATGCTTAAGTGTTTACAGAAATGAGCCTAAGAGAATGACATACTTAATCCTGCTGCAAGATCGCAGGGAGGAGCTGAAACAAATTCCAACCAAGCATTCCCCAAACCCCAGATTAAACCAGAGAAGGAGATTCTGTCTGCTGCAAATAAGAAGTGGGATGCCAGACAGCTTGCTTCATATAAACTGCCAACCAGTGTTCCTAGTATGTAATCTCAGGAGTTACTGTTAAGTAGGAGGAAACTTGATTTGGTTGTAGGAGAATGTTGAGGGGAAGAAAGTAACACTGTTTCCACAGACAAAGAAAGATCAGTTATTAATTACTAAAAATTAATACAAATGTATGACTTTTATGGTGAGGAAAAGAACAGATAAAATAAAGAAACTTCCAGTTAGATACATCACAGATGAGAATGGAGTAGAGTCTGGTGAGTCTGGCTCACAAAGCAGTCTCACATCAGCCACACTGAAGATAAAACCAGAGAAAAGTCCTTCTCCCTCTCCTGCTGGGGAAAGATGTCCAATGGGCAGGTAATAAGATGCAGCGAAAGAACTGCTTTGAAGAGAGGGTCTAATAGTGAGGAAGAAAGGTGAAACAGATAATTCTAAAATTACTGGATAAGATGTTGTTATTTGAAGTTATATCACCCTTCCATAATTAACACTTTCCTTGTTTGCATACAGTGCTTGCAAGCTGGCATTAAAAGGGGCACATATGATTTTCTGTCTTGATAAGGTTGTAGGTGGATTAGTTATTTATATGGGCTTTGAAGTACCACAAACCTACCTTTTGTCCAACCTTTTCCAGAAGAACATAAAGGGTCACTGTGAACCAAAAAGAGCAACATGATTCTTTCTGTCACTCACTGGCACTTTCGGATTCCTCATGTAAGCCTATGTTTTCTGATTTCTTTTTTTCCTTTCTTCTGCTGCTTATGTCTTTTCCTTTTTCTCTTCAAGATTAACTGTACTATCCTATTAGTTTTTAAGGTAGTTTGTAATTACAATATCTGAAAAGAAATTCAATCTACCCAGTCCACTACATGCAGGTATCTGCTCTTTCAGGTTTATGAAAACTAGCTGAACTCATTTCTAAAGTCTCTTAGCTCACAGTTCTGTAACTGGAAAGCCTCCACAAAAGCAAGAAACTTGTAAAAGTCCTTTACAGTTGATTACCCTTTATGAAAACTTACCTACATACACATGCAAAGGCAAACTGACCTAATAGGACTCTGTCCTCTTTAAGTCTCTCTCATTTTCAACTCACAGTTACAAAATCACAGCATGGCTGATGTAGGAAGGCACCCTTGGGGATTGTCTAATCCAACTGCTCTCCTCAAGCAAGGTCACCTAGAGTAAGTTGCTCACAACCATCACATTTTTAATATATTTCTTGTCCAGTCAGAATTTTAATATATCCTAGGACAAAGTCACCACAACATCTCTTGGCAACCTCATCCAGTATTTGACCAGATTTGCAGTAAAACAACAACAACAACAACAACAACAACAACAACAAAAACCAACCAACCAAACAAAAAACCCCCACGAAACAAAACAAAACAAAACAAAACAAATTTGTGTATTTCAATTTGTGCCCATTGCCTCCTATCTTATCAGCGGGTGCCACTAAGAGGAGTTTGGCTCTTTATTCCCCACCATCAGCCCATCACAAGACCCCTCTTGATCTTTCTCTTCTCCAGGATGAATACTGTCAACTGCCTCAGCCTTTCCTCACAGGAGGGATGGTCTAGTCCTTCCCATGACCATAGTGGCTCTTTGGTGGGCTCTATTCTGTATGTCCATGTCTGCCTTGTACTAAGAAGCCCAGAAATGGGCCCAGCACTCCAGGTGATTACACCAGTACTGAGCATCAGGGAAGGATCAGCTCCCTTGACCTGCTGGCAATCCTGCTTCTAACACAGCCCGGAGGACTGTCTGCTGTGAGGGTACACTACCGTCTAGTGTTCACCTTGGGCCCTGACAGGACCTCCAGACCCCTTCTGCAAAGCTGCTTTCCAAAGAGAAATCTGGCATATCTCCTCTATTGTTTTGTCGTTTAAGCATACACCACTGAAAAAGTGTCTTGTTTTCTCCTAAGCTCATAATTATATTTATAACAATTTCTTGACCAGGAGCTTACTTCAGTACTCTCCTTTCTGAAAAAAAAAAAAAAAAAAAAAAAAAAAACCTTCTTAAATGCCTTTATTCATTTTCCACTAGGTGGTTAAACAGACTTACAAATATCTTAGAAAGGGTGAACATCCATAGTTGCACCAGTAGCAAAGCGGTGGGAAAATCTATTGGTAACTTAAAAGTGGAAGTTATAATAAAACACGAAGTTAGGGAGGAAAATGTGTTCAGCTTACTACACATCATTATGGGAGACTGCTCAGCATATGTTAAAGTTGTTTGCTGCATTGTGGCCTGTGGTTTTACGTAGTACAACTAGAGCAGTGTCAGTTCATACTGTTATTTCATATTATTTCTATGAATCTTCCTGGTGAAACAATTTTTATTTCTGTTAGCAGATGGAATTTGTCAAAGTGGGATCTTTGTTGTTGTTGTTGTTGTCATTGCTGTTGTTGTTGTTGTTCAGCAAGATGATACCTAATTTCTTATCTTTTCTGCCTAACATTTTAATTTGACATAAGCATTGCCCAATTATTATATTATATTTAACTATAATTTCATTATTCCTTCTTGTTGTTTTGGAGTCCCTTAAATGAATCAAATATTTTTTTAATGCTCTTACATCAGTTTTATTTCCTTTTTTTTGGGGGGGAAAGATGTACATTTCTTTTTTCTGCATTTAGAATTTATGAAGAAACATTGTAGTAGTTGAGTAACTGCTTACAAATTCATGTTAGTTATTTTTCTGTTGATGTTTTAACTCATTTGTACTTTTTCTTTCATATGCCTCCTCCTTCTCCTGTGGAAAGGTTATTTAAAGCTTTATGACTTTCTTATAATGGAACATACTGCTCTAAATGTCCTAGGTTTTGTAGGTCTTCCTCAGGTAGCTCTTTAAGAATAGACTAAGGAACTCACAGCACTTGCTTGCTGTCGGGCTACCTGGAAATACTTAACTTCCTGGAAAGGTATTTTTTCTTCATAAAAACAGCTCAAAATCTTCCTACGCTGACTATTAGTTCTGTCTAGAAGGAAAAGTTATTCTCTATCTACCTAGACTAATAATGCAGGAGTTTCTTGTTCCTTGGTAGGGCATGTCCTGCTCTGCAGACC